>NW_027266286.1:57422343-57542343 GCF_022045235.1 Haliotis cracherodii | reverse complement strand
AAAACAAACTCATTCATTTACTTGAACTGAATGTTCGTCTTAATTGTTATGGATAGTCACGGAGCCATGATCCAGAGTACAGGGTGTCATTAGATAGAAATAAACTAAGTAATAATAGGATTACCAGAAAAACGGGGTTTTACACACAAGCCAATAAAATTCGCTCATTAACACCAGAGTAAGTCAGTGCAAGATTGAAAACTGTCCCATAATTATGTACGACATGCTTGTCGGGTATTGCTACATATATATGTGAAAACAAAGTTATTAAAATGAAGAGCAAAACTGATGAAAGTTAACAATAAACGTGTATACGTGTTATATCGTCACTGTAAAAATAATGATTGTTTGTCTTTAGTATTAACATTCAAATACGTTATATCTGTATTGGCGATATTGTCTTTGTTCCACCGGTGAGTCACGCGTTAGCCGTACTATCTCGTAGTATAATTGTATTTCTGAAGACATCACGATACAGTTTTACGATGAATCACGTCTGCACTACCGCTTGATAACAGCCTTGTGTTTTGGTGTTTCAGTGGTTTAAATCGCTGCTCTTGATATTGTTGATTAAACTTTGATACTATGAACAATATAATGTTATGTGAGAGGATGACTTTAGAACGGTAACATACTAACAGTATATAGGATGACATAAACAGAACAATGAGAAGTTCGTCCAGATTAGTGTATAGGCAACATTTAATAATTAAAAAATTTACATTCAACAACTCCCCTTTTAAGTCCATTTTCCTGACTTATAAGTAAATGCAAGAACAATCGGCCGGAATACAATGTATAGTTCTTGTCCACTTCCATATGACTATATAGCATACAATAAGCTATCGGGTCCCGTTTAGATCGGTTTGGGTGGCAGCCTAGATAGCCATAGAATAGTTTCATCTTGGAATCTCCCATATCACTGGGGATACTCTTCAATTTAAATGGAGTTACTCGTTACGATTCCGAACCTTCACGTGACTGTGTTTATGACCCATTGTAAAAATAGTGGTGACATTAATTCTAGGCAACAATACGCGAAATCGCGCATGCACAGAACGGAAAATTTGGTCAAGGCATTAAGTAATCCGCATGCGCAGAACGATTGATTTCAGTACTTCCGCTAAGCGCTTCGAGTGCAGCGTCAAACGCGGGCCTGTAATCTAACACGCGGGGACTGACCAATGAAAACTGAGAAGTAGAAATACCGGTAGACGCTGTTGCTTGATTGACAATGTCAATCAAGAAAGGGAGGAGATTAACGCTATCGTTCTCTCCCAGTAAATTCCGATGTCAAATAACGACGTTATTTGGACGGAAAAACGATGGTTTGAAAACGTCCAAATAACGTCGTTTTTCCGTCCAATGACCATATACGGAAAAAAACGACGTTTTCGTGTTTGCAGTGTTGATCCGTGACTCGATATGCACCATTTGTCTCGTGTAGGATTAGCGTGTAAAGTTTAGAAATCACGTGCAGCATTTTGTGATAAGAATAACGAATCTGTGGTAACACTTGGCTGATTGTTTCTCAGTTTTGCAATTAAAATGGTACACGTTAGAGGAATTTCTCCTTAACGAACATACTTCTCTATATGTTTCTATAGTTCTCGTTTCTTTTGGCGGTGTGTATATATGTCAACTATAACTGTATATGTAAAATATAATATTATTATATTATTAGTGAGTGAGTGAGTGAGTTAATACTTTACGTCACATCGGCAATATTTCAGCCATATCGTGACGAGAAATTATACATTTTCAAATACATATGTTTTAACTAAATTAAAATCTGTCATCGATGGACAGTAAAATCTCCAGAATATTACAGATTAAAACTAGCATACAACTATAAATAGATATCGCTATAAATAACGATACAATATAAAAATGGGCTACAGATCGCCAGCAGCTGAAGGTATATCACCATGCTAGGGTTCCTTTCAATGTGTTTCCGAAAAGGGGAAAAAGTTGTTTGGCAATCCAGTAAGGGGTGTGTTAGTGGTTGCTTATATAGAAGTTTGGAAATTTGAGATTTGGAAAGATTGCCAAGTGGGTTTGGGGGGCGAACTAAGGGAGCTGAGTATGGAAGTTTGTTAGTTTGTTAGTTTGATTATGAGGTTTGGTTTTGGGATTTTAAATGCGATTTATTAGTCCTGTTTTGATTAAGTATACGTCTAAGGCTTTGAATTTTTCTATTTTATTTTGTGGGTTTAGGATTGCTACTAGAGTAAGAGCCTTATTTAGATTTAGGGTGGTTTGTAGTGTAGTTCGGTGTGTTAGGTAGTGGGTGCTGTGTATGAGTGCGTGGTCTGGGGTTTCTTGTTGTTTGCAATGTGGGCAGGTTCCTGTTGCGTGTTTTTTTTATATTTTGAGGTGGTTATTTAGGTTGGTATGTCCTGTTTGGAGTTTAGTGATTACTCTGTCGATTTGTTTGGACGGATGTAGAATTTTTGGTTTGGTTAGGGTTTTTTTAAGAACCTTTTTGATTTGGCTATTTGAGTTTACATATAAGTTATGCCGTTTTTGGTGATTTTTTGTTTGTTGACACTTTTAATTTCTGATTTGGAGATGGGTAGGTTTAAGCTTATTTCTGGGATTTTAAGGGATAGTTTAGCTGCTTTATCGGCGTTTTCATTGCCGTATATTCCTACGTGGGCGGGGATCCAAATAAATACTATTTGTTTGCCTGCCTTAGTTAAATCGTTTGAACTTTTTAGTATTTGATTTATTGGTTCAGGGCGGTTTTTGGTGTTTTTATTTTGGAGGGCTTGTAGTCCACTGGGCGAGTCGGTAAGTATTAGGATTTTTTGTTGTTGTTGTTTTTTAGTTCGGCCGTGAATATTGATTAATTGTTTGGGAGTCGGTAGGATTGTGTGGCTTTAGTTGGTTGTGTGATGTGGACTCCGAAACCTGTGTGTTTGTAGATCGGATCTGAGGATCCGTCTGTGTAAATGTGACGCCAATTTGGCCAATTTTCATGTATGTATGGTCGTGTGGTGGTTTTTCCTATGTTTAGGTCGGTTTGTTTATTTATTGTGCTAGCTAGTGTTATGTCTGTTTTGGGTGTTTTAAGTTTTGGGGTGAAGATATTTGATTTTTTACAGTTTCGTTTAAGATTGTTTATTTGGTGTTCATTTAAGTAATGGGTTATTCTTTGGGATATTGGAGTAAGTAGAGGGTGTTTTCGAGCTAGGGCTTGGTTTTTGGGGCTGATATTTTTGTTTATTAGGTTTTGGATTAGGGGATTGGATTGAGACGCGGTCCAGAAATTTAGAGTTAATTGTTCCCTACGTAGATTAAGTGGCATTTCTCCTGTTAATGCCTGGAGTGAAGTGTAGGTGGTACCATATTGAGTGCGTGTTATTAGTTTAAGAGCCTGATATTGGATTGAGTCTAGTTTTTTGTTTAGGGATTGGTGTAGGGTGTCGTATATGGCACATCCGTAGTCTATTTTAGATCTAATTGTATTAGCCCGTCGTGCCATACCATGTCGAAAGCTTTGGAGAAGTCTAAGAAGATGCCTGTAGTATATTGTTTGCTGAGTTATCCTGTTTTGATGTCCTGCTCTAGACGGGCGAGGTTATCTAAGGTTGAGCGGCCAGGAGTAAAACCACTTTGATCTGGGTTTATGATGTTATTTTGAGTTAGGTAATGTTGTAGTTTGTTTTTAGCCACAGATTCCATTACTTTACATAAGTTTGAAGTTAAGGAAATTGGAGTTAGCCTGATTAGCTGGTTTATTAGGTTTAGGGATTGGTATGACTAAGGTCTGTTTCCAGGGAGTAGGTACTTGTCCGTTTTGATAGATGAGACTGTATAGTTTAAGTAGTGCCTGGAGTAGTTTAGGGGGGAGTTTTTTAATTATTTGGTAGGAAGTTAGGTCCAATCCTGGGGCTGTGACCTTTTTCCTGTTTTGGATGACGTAGAGTAGCTCCTCCATTGTTTAAGGGTGGTTTATTTCTATGTTGTCATTATTTGGTTCTTTGGTGTATTTGTTTTCTGTTCTAAGTTTATCTTGAAATTTTTGGCTAAAGTTGTTGTTGCTGCTTACGGCCGAAAAGTGGTTGGCGAGGTTATTTGCCTTTTCGGCGGGCATTGTTGAATTATTAATGTTAGGTGTATTTTTATGACGTTTTAAGCCTCTAATGGCGTGGATTTTGCGCCAGACCGTTCTGGCGTCTGTACGGTTATTTATTTCTTCACAGAATTTTTTTCCAGTTTCTGGTTTTAGATATTTTGACTAGACTTTGAACTTGGTGGTTTAGTTCGTGAGCTATTTTTAGATGTTTAGAGTCGCGTTTGGCTTTATTGACGGCCGATTTGCGATTAGGGTTTGACTTACTTACTTACTTATATTGGAGATTTAACGTGCGCTTTCCGACTGCAAGCGTATGTCGCACACGGGCCCGGCCAGGCCATTTAATGTGTTTCCAAAAAGGGGAAAAGTGAGTTTGTGCAACCCAGGAGGGGGCTTTAGGGGTTACTTATATAGTAATTTTGAAATTTTGAGATTTGGAAAGAATGCCAAGAGTGGGTGGGGGACGAACTAAGGGAGCTGTGTGTGTTGGGTGGTTATCAAATAAGGTAGTTTTGGTTTTAATATTTTATTTGGGGTTTAAATGCGACTATTTAGTCCTGTTTTTATTAGGTATATGCCTAAGGCTTTGAATTTTTCTAATTTATTTTGTGGGTTTAGGATTGATTCTAGTGTAAGTCCGGTTTTAAGATTTAGGGTGGTCTGTAGTGTTGTTCGGTGTGTTTGGTAGTGTGTGCAGTGAATGAGTACGTGTTCTGGTGTTTCTTGTTGTTTGCAATGTGGGCAGTTTCCTGTTGTGTGTAGTTTAGCTATTTTACGGTGATTATTTAGTTTGGTGTGGCCTGTTTGTAGTTTGGTAATTATTCTGTCGATTTGTTTGGATGGGTGTAGTATTTTGGGTTTATTTAAGGGTTTTTTGAGTACTTTCCTGATTTGGCTATTTGAGTTTTGGTATATATTTTGCCATTTTTTGTTAATTTTTTGTTTAGTGACACTTTTGATTTCTGATTTTGAGCTGGGTAAGTTTAAGCTTATTTCTGGGAGTTTAAGGGATAATTTTGCTGCTTTATCTGCCTTTTCATTTCCAAAGATTCCTACGTGGGCGGGGATCCAAATGAACTCTATTTGTTTACCTACCTTAGTTAAGTTGTTTGAGCTATTGAGTATTTGATTTATTAGTTTGGGGCGGTTTTTAGTGTTTTTATTTTTGAGGGCTTGTAGTCCACTGAGAGAGTCGGTTAGGATGAGGATTTTTTGGTGTTTTTTAGATTGCTGATTGTGTAGTGTTGAGGCCATGCCCATTAGTTCGGCCGTGAATATGGATTGGTTGTTTGGGAGTCGGTAAGATTGTGTGTCTTTGGTTGGTTGTGCGATGTGGACTCCGAAGGGTTTGACTGAGGCAGAGACTATATATATGTACAGGTAAGGACTACAAAATAATAAGATAATAAAAGGTGGAAAAGAACAAAGGATAGAAACTACCAAGGGAAGCCAAAAGATGATTGGCGCTGATTGGTGATTAGGAATAGACAATGGAAGCCAAGACTTTACAGTAATTAGCGCTGAAGGTATGGAAACCAGTACTTACGTTATCATAGATAGGTAATGGACACTGGGTAAACGGGAGGCCGGGGTAATTAGCACTGATAGGTGAAAGGATGGACATAGCAAAGGGCAAATTGAAGCCAGCGAGGTAATTAGCCCCTACAAAGATCAAAGCAATAAGTCCCAAGCACTAGGCAGATAGGTTCTCTTGTCACGGTTCATGGCTGGCTGGTGTCTCCTGATGTCAATAGCTTCTTGTAGTTTTCTTTGTCGAAAGAAGTTGACATCCTTAAATTCTCCCTTCTAAGCGTATCACTTCTAAATGCCATGAGAAGACTTTAAACTCACTATTCAGTTTGTTACATCAGAGAAGTGATGGATTAGACACACAATAAACCTAACATACTGTAGACTTAGGCAGGACAACCTTCACAGTGTTTCGAATAGCGACAATGCCTTACCTATTATCCTCTGATAAGTATACTCTACACAGGATTAATATCCTTTATGCATATCTGTATGTCAAATCTTTGCTTTGGGCTCGGGCTGCCCAGTCTACTAAGGTACTAAAAGTCACAGTGCAGAATTGGGTCTCTTAGATGTGCCAGAGTACCATTATCGTCAGTTCGAGTACAAGATTTAACCTGATAGTGAGTATGTGTTTTCAACGACTTTGCGCGCTTGTGGGTTTCACCATCTTAGCGAGGCAAGCGTGTCCACTAGCCTGTATCATAGCCTAGTTTCTACCCTTGCCACATCAATGCCACTTTTCTCGGCTCCACCCAGCGCCACGTCACGTAGATGACGAGTTGTGCCCCTTGTAATAAACACGCGATATCCAATCAGATCAGTGTTCTTATCTCGTATAGCTTCACAAAGATGGAGACTACCTAGTCGATCAGATAACGTAAACATTCGCGATTTCACCCATCGCACAAAAAAAATTAGGCAAGCGTTGACGGGTTTGAAAGATGAAAAAGACATATTCGTGTTTACAAGGACAGGCAGAGGTAAATCAGTAAATGTGCCAGTCGTGGAGTCTCATTTTGTGAAATGTTCTCTGATTGGTCTATGGATATGTGCGACAGTCCAATCATATTCAGCACAGGAAAGTGGGCTTGGTGTGGCAAGGGTGGAACCAAGACTTTGATAAAAAGGCTAGTGGACGATCTTGCCTCGGGAAGATGGGGTTTCACTAGTATTGGAAATGTCTAAGATCTGCATCATTTCCGGATGTCCCCCAGCAATAGGCCGACACGCCGTGATATGCCAACTGAAGTAAGTGTTCAGTGCAACGACCCAACTCATGATCACTCACTCTGTATTTCAGACATAAATGTCATATGATATATAAAAGGGAATTGCAGTTACTCGTTGATTGATCTGCAAAACATAAAACGTCTGTTTTTATCGATCCCTACTATTATATAATACCAATGGCATAAATTGTGTTAGATACTGGATTCTAATCAGAATATGCTGAGCATGTTGAGAGGTTAGGTAAGGTGAAGTGGGTATTAACGTCGCGTCTAAGATTATTGCACTTATATAGCGACGTGTTCGCCCCAAGGATCTGTATCACTGAAGACATGAGAACAAGATTTTATGCTTTTTTTTAGCACTTAAGTTTTCTTAAAGTTAATCTGCTCAGGAAGCATTTTACATTTTGAACATGAGCATACCTTTAACTCAAGCTGACTTTTATGTTCTATTAACTGATAATGTCCACACAGTTTTAAACTTTGAAATTTCCATTGTGCCAAACAGGGTCCAAGGACGAGATAGCGTATTATACCTTTCATTGTAACAACCAATTAAAAGCGGAGCATACCATGTTCAAGTCTAAGATTTGCAAATGTGTTTCATGTGTGATAAGAACTAATGTTTTCATTTCATATAATTGTATTTTTCAGACAATAAGGTACTCTTAGTGTCATTCAATTTTAGCAATGAATGCGGAAGAATTTCGGAGACATGGCAGAGAAATGGTGGATTATATCGCGGACTACTACGAGAATATACGAGATCGTGACGTCATGCATCGCGTCAGACCAGGGTATCTGACGTCAATGATGAGAGAGGAAGCACCGGAGGCACCAGAGACGTGGGAGGACATCTTCAAGGATGTGGAGGACGTCGTGATGCCTGGGGTAAGTAATCTGGGGATGGATTATCAGAAACCTATATTATCTAGTGGCGTCATGGATCAGGTTGTCAGGCTCGGAGATTTGGTTGATTGCGTGTGATAGTACCCTAACGGCGTATACTATATTATCGAACATTGTTTTTTCTTATCCAGATTATGTTATTAACAGGACGCCGACTCGGCGTTAGGCAACAAACAAACAAAACTATCTTGGGGATTTGATTTACGGTATCAAACTGTACCGTGCGTGGCATGAAGGGTTGGGACATTATCTTTTCAGGGGAGCTGAGGTGTTACGTATTTTGTTTTCATAATTTATACGCAATATACAAGTAAAGGGCATATAGGTACATCGCCTCACTTTGTTGTCACGTTATTTATATCTTATCTTGAGGTCATGTATACGTCAATATGACGGACTTCGCGGTGATGTTGAGTAATACGTCAGCATGACGACCTGGAGTCGGTCAGGCGAGTTACAAATGCATCAACATGACGACTTGGCTGCGATGTCATTAATTAATATCAACATTGAGACCTGGGGACGAGTGTACTTATAATTTGTTTTTCCAGTTATTCTAGTCAGTGATGGAATACGCTACTACTACATTGTACTACTACTTCTACTACTTGACTACAACTACTGCTACTACTACTACTATTATTATTATCCCCACTGCTACCGCCGCCACTACTCCTCCTGCTACTACTACTTCTGCTACCACCACCACTGACACTACAACCACTACTGCTACTGCTGCTATTACTACTACTTCTGTTACTGTTGCTACTGCTACAACCTTTGTTTCAACTACTTCTCCTACTATTACCACTACCAATACTACTACTACTACTACTGCTACTAAATACCTTCTTATGTTATATATGTATATACCCTGAATGAAAGATATTGATATCCACACGTGTCACATGTTTCAGGTCACCCATTGGCATAGTCCCCGTTTCCATGGATACTTTGCTGCAGGAAGTTCGTATCCGTCCATTTTGGGTGACATGCTGGGTGATGCAATCGGCTGCATTGGCTTCTCATGGGTAAGTTCCTATTTGATGCAGTAAAGTAAACAATCTACGGTAACCCTGACGTTAAAAGGTTAGGCAAATATGTCATGTCCATTAATGTGAAAACAAAGTTACTTTCCTGTTAATATACATCAGATACCCTGCGCCGATCTGTTTTGTGGAACCCAGCAGGCCTCAATGAAACCGTACTGCTTGAATGAAAAAGTAATATTTGAGTCGGTGAACATTTAATGATCTTATCCGCTACCCAAATAACACATATGATTTAAACAAACTGGGACATGGACATGACATGACATTATTGTTGTAATGCGACTTGAGTTTAAAGATCTGCCGATCAAAAAGCACCAACGTGAAATGACATACAATACAATTAATATTCTTTCTTCCCGCCAGGTGTGTTAATTAACCATTTTCTTTAATGAAAAATTCCAAAGTAGTTCACTGTGCGTAGCTATATCCAGCTTACATTCATATATCAGAATATATACACACTTACTGGATGTAGGCGACGAGCCCTTCTTGCACTGAGATAGAGATGGTGACAACAGACTGGCTGGGGAAGATGCTGGATCTGCCAGAGGAGTTTCTTCATCAGCATCACGGACCCGGCGGTGGCGTCATACAGGTAGGTCACGCAAGAGTGTTATAGGTCCATATGACGGATTTCGCGACGGTCTCATAAATGTAGGTTATACGGGAGTGTTATGCGTCAGTAATACGGATCCGGTGGCGGTATCATCCGGGTAGATCATGCAAGATTGTTATGCGTCAATATGACAGACCTGCGGTGGTGTCACACAAGTAATCCATTTAAGTCAACATTTAGGACCTAACGGCGGCGGTGTCATACAGGTAGATTATGTCGGGGCGTTATACGTTAACATGACGTATTTCACCGCGGTGTCATGACTGTAGGGTGTCATACATTATACATCAACATTACGACGAGGACTGGCCGAACGCCTTTGATAACCCTGAATATGTCGCTTCCACACTGATGGATCAAGCAAAGGCCTTTCATTGCCCGCCTCAGAACCTGTTATTGGCGAAGCTGCAGGCATACAGGTTAACGCATGAGGCTACAGCACTACCTCAATAACAAGAAACGGCAGGTAAAACTGGGACCATATTGCAGCGACAGGCTAAACGTTAAGGGTGTCCCACAGGGTTCCATCTTTGGTCATATTTTATTTTATATTTTTATTAGTGATATATTTTACACTCTGGGTGAGCTTCCTTCATGGAATTATACTGACAATACTTTGTCCTACTCGCACTCTGAGTCTGAAAAAGTCATCTGTCTCCTCAACGAAGACTGTAAAACCTTCACTCTAAAGTCATTTGCTTATGATGCCTCCACAATCAGGAATGTCCTGCCGAATGATGTTCAAAAAGCTGAATCATATAGCGATTTCTGCAGGCTTCTTCGGAACTGCACAGGCCTCATATGCAAATGCTCTGAATGTAAATATGACAAATAGCCATAAATATAAGTCATGCTTCAACAGTGAGTTCTTGCAATTGGCAGTGGTCATTGAGTGCAGGTAGACTTCTAAACAGCAACATGTATAGAAATTGGGTAACCATGGACAAGACAACATTATGCAGTGTATGTAATGACTTTGAATACGTTTATGAATCAGCACTGATTGTTCTGAGAATGCAGTAACTATATACGCTTCTGTCGTTTGTGTTCCAGTCGACGGCGAGTGAGACAGTGTTCCTGTGCCTACTAGCAGCCAGGACCAAGCAGATCAATCGCCTGAGGGAACAAAATCCGAACCTCCAAAACATGGAAGTTATATCAAAACTAGTTGGCTACTCATCTGATCAGGTGAGAAAACGTCAGCTGTCAGTTGATTCAATTAGTCTTCAGTAATAATAGTTTATAATAGCCGACATGTCACCTTTGTGAGGCTGGCTAATCTAGTGCAATTTATCGATGACAAGTGTAAATATCGATCATGATAACACATGGATAACACTCCTGAGAATAAATCGATAGTTTCGGTAAACAATAAAACATAAGTCTAGTCACATCCATAATTACTTCAATTCCCATTTTTTCTCACCACTTTGGCTAAATCATTCCTAATTAATTCATTTTGAATTTTAACATTGATATAACTGCCATGGAAGAAATGTTTTAGACACTATATATATTCCACCAAAAATGTTAAGTTCTTTTTCAAAATATACTCAACAACAAAAGTTCCTGTGACACCAATATTTTCGTGTATTTTTCAAACAAGTCAAGTTTGGTTTTCAATATTGTAGTACATGTATGGAATCAAGTCACAAAAACGCAACTGCTACAGAAAAGCATGCATTCCATACAAAAGTTGACTTTTATGCAAGCCCCATGCATTTCACTACCCAAGAATGGGTATAAAAACATGTGCGTTAACGGGATTCCATATGCATTGTTTAGCTTCTAGAGCGGCAGCCCAGAGCACTTTGGTCAAACGAACAAGGTACTAATATCCGAACACAGGAACATTTACTGTGTAACCCAACATATTCATATATGGATGTCTGCCGGGGAGCCCCTGCTGCGTGTGGCCCCTGGCCCCCCAAAAGAAGGGGCCATTCAAGGGCTGGATCAAACATTGGAGGTACCACATGAAAGTAAGTGTAAATGAACTGGTACATCTCACAGAGTACAGAATGGGCCACGCCAGACAAATCTTCCTCTGCAAAAGGCCTGCCAGAGACCCCCAAAGAGGGTCCCAAAATTAGGGCTGGGTTAAACATTGGAGGTACCACATGAAATCAACATAAAATGAACTATTTCACTCTGCTAAGAATAAAATACCCATTGCCAGACAAATCGTCTGCTGCATAAGGTCCGCCAGACACCCCCAAATGTTGACCCTTAATGCACTCAGTGAACACTCTGGTAAAATTTGACTAGAGTATACATTCAAAGTACCAGATGAAAGTAAGTTTAGATGAACAGGTACATGTTACTGAGTATAACACGGCCCATACCTGACAAATTGTCCTCTGCATAAGGTCCGCCAGACCTCCCAGAGAGGGTTCCAAAATTTGGGCTGGGTTAAACATTGGAGGTACCATATGAAACCAACATAAAATGAACAATTGCACCCTACTTATTGCAAATACCCATTGCCAGACAAATCATCTTCTGCATAAGGCCCGCCAGACACCCACAAAAAGTTGACCCTTCAGGTATACACGGGTAAAATTGGTCTGGAATATATATCGATTGTACCACATTAAGGTACGTTTGAATGAACAGGTTCATATCACAGAGTACAGAATGGGCCACACCAGACAAATCTTCCTCTGCATAAGGCTTAAACATTGGAGGTATCACATGGAAACAACATAAAATGAACTATTACACTCTACTTATTACAAAATACCCATTGCCAGACAAATCCTCTTGTGCATAAGGCCCGCTAGACAGACCCTCACCCCACCCCACACAGATGACCCTCTGTAATCCCAGTGTGCATAATGAAACATTGGACATCAGCTCTGAGAGTCAACAGATGGTCAAATTTTTGTTTTGTTCTTAAAGATGGAAGGATTTTATTGAGATTAAAATCACGTATTTATAAAATCAGGTCCCTGAATACTATTATTGATATCATAGATTAGGCCTATCGTTGAAATATAATGTTAATGGCATGAATCTGAATCTTGTGAATATATATCCGATCAGCTATGAAGTCCTCAAAGCCTGCTACAGCCTGATAGCTTGGCTATGGATTCCTACAAGCCAGATAGGCATATGATGCTATGTGCCATGATTTTTATATACTGAACAACAAAAGTTCCTGTGACATTGAAGAAGATTTAATGCAAAGTTATGTTTTTACCAAATCTGAAACAATTTCGGCTTGCAACAGATAAAAGACTCCTGTAAGTGTTCAAATGGTTTTAATTTGTCATACTGACTTCGGAAAATGCGTGATTTCATTAAAAAAACATGAACATGCCAAAATGTCAATTTACAAATCAATAGCGTGTGTGTCCGCCTCTGGTTGCGATGCAAGCAACACATCTTCGTCTCATGGAATGGACCATGCGTCGCACAAAGTTCTGTGGGATATCTGTCCATATCTGCTGGAGCATGTTTCGAAGTTCCTGGAGTGTCTGTGGAACACGTGGTTGACGTCGAAGGCGCCGATCCATCTCATTCCACATGTGCTCGATTGCTGATAGATCAGGGGAGCGAGCCGGCCAGGGGATGACATTCACGTTGTTTTTGTTGAAGAGATCCTGAACAAGTCGAGCAATATTAGGCCGGGCGTTGTCATGTTGAAAGGTAATGCCTGGGCCATGACGACTCAAAAACGGTAGAACAACAGGTCCGATGATTTCGTCGCGGTAGCGCTGTCCATTGAGGTTTACCTCTACCACTATCAAACGGGTCCTCTGTCTTGCTGTAATCCCACCCGATACCAAAACGCTGCCGCCCCAGAACCGATCTACTTCCATGACACAATGAAGACAATCCCTGCACATCTGAGGCGGAGACGTACGGTTTGTGAAGATAATCGTCGAAGGGCAGGGATGCTTCTTGCAGTCACTGTTGCTGGATAGAATCGATTTCGTAGGTGTGTTGTTCCAATCCAGTTGTCTTGTCGAGGATGGTCTCTGACTGCATTCGTCTGTTGCCAACGTTGCCATAAACACCAAATGATGTTTCTGTGGACGTTAAATTGTCTTTCAACATCACGTTGACTCGATCCTTCTTCAAGCACACCAATGGCTCGCAGACGCTCGTTTTCGGGCAAGCGTGGCATTTCATAATGTTGAATAATTGCGTAATTTTGTTGTTTTTCTGAATGGTTGTTGTCAGCACGATGCTAAACAATGCATATGGAATCCCGTTAATGCACACGAAATGCATGGGGCTTGCATAAGAGTCAACATTTGCATGGAATGCATGCTTTTCTGTAGCATTTGCGTTTTTGTGACTTGATTCCATACATGTACTACAATAATGAAAACCAAACTTTACTTGTTTGAAAATACACTTTACACTTTTGTTGTTGAGTGTTGCTGAATGGATAATGATAGCCCCTAATGCCACTTGGAAATGTTTTAGGATGATAATCAGGAAATTCGGGGTGATAATTGTGTTTAATAACCTATGATCTCCATTTATTTAACAAGTTTTATCATCTACCTAAGCATGTTTGGGTTTGTAGGAATCCATAGCCAAGCTATCAGGCTATAGCAGGCTTTGAGGACTTCATAGCTGATCGGATATATATTCACAAGAATCAGATTCATGCCTTTTATATTACATTTCAACGATAGGCCTAATCTATGATATCAATAATAGTATTCAAAGACCTGATTTTATAAATACGTGATTTTAATCTCAATAAAATCCTTCCATCTTTAAGAACAAAACATAAATTTGACCATCTGTTGACTCTCAGAGCTAATGTCCAATGTTTCATTATGCACACTGGGATTACAGAGGGTCAACTGTGTGGGGTGGGGTGAGGGTCTGTCTAGCAGGCCTTATGCACAAGAGGATTTGTCTGGCAATGGGTATTTTGTAATAAGTAGAGTGTAATAGTTCATTTTATGTTGTTTCCATGTGATACCTCCAATGTTTAAGCCTTATGCAGAGGAAGATTTGTCTGGTGTGGCCCATTCTGTACTCTGTGATATGAACCTGTTCATTCAAACGTACCTTAATGTGGTACAATCGATATATATTCCAGACCAATTTTACCCGTGTATACCTGAAGGGTCAACTTTTTGTGGGTGTCTGGGGGGCCTTATGCATTAGATGATTTGTCTGGCAATTGGTATTGTGCAATAAGTAGAGTGCAATTGTTCATTTTATGTTGGTTTCATATGGTACATGTACCTCCAATGTTTAACCCAGCCCAAATTTTGGAACCCTCTCTGGGGGGTCTGGCGGACCTTATACAGAGGACAATTTGTCAGGTATGGGCCGTGTTATACTCAGTAACATGTACCTGTTCATCTGAACTTACTTTCATCTGGTACTTTGAATGTATACTCTAGTCAAATTTTACCAGAGTGTTCACTGAGTGCATTAAGGGTCAACATTTGGGGGTGTCTGGCGGACCTTATGCAGCAGACGATTTGTCTGGCAATGGGTATTTTATACTTAGTAGAGTGTAATAGTTCATTTTATGTTGATTTCATGTGGTACCTCCAATGTTTAACCCAGCCCTAATTTTGGGACCCTCTTTGGGGGTGTCTGGCAGGCCTTTTGCAGAGGAAGATTTGTCTGGCGTGGCCCATTCTGTACTCTGTGAGATGTACCAGTTCATTTACACTTACTTTCATGTGGTACCTCCAATGTTTGATCCAGCCCTTGAATGGCCCCTTCTTTTGGGGGGCCAGGGGCCACACGCAGCAGGGGCTCCCCGGCAGACATCCATATATGAATATGTTGGGTTACACAGTAAATGTTCCTGTGTTCGGATATTAGTACCTTGTTCGTTTGACCAAAGTGCTCTGGGCTGCCGGTCTATTCGTGCTGACAACAACCACTCAGAAGAAAAAAAAAACTACGCAATTATTCAACGAAATGCCAAATGCTACCGTTTTTGCTATGTCATGGCCCAGGCATTACCTTTCAACATGACAACGCCCGGCCTAATATTACTCGACTTGTTCGGGATTCTCTTCAACAAAACAACGTGAATGTCATCCCCCTGGCCAGCTTGCTCCCCTGATCTCTCACCAATCGAGCACATGTGGGATGAGATGGATCGGCGCTTTCGACGTCAACCACGTGTTCCACAGACACTCCAGGAACTTCGAAACATGCTTCAGCAGATATGGACAGATATCCCACAGGACTTAATGCGACGCATGGTCCATTCCATGAGACGAAAATGTGTTGTTGCATCGCAACCAGAGGTGGACACACACGCTATTGATTTGTAAATTGACATTTTGGTATGTTCATGGTTATTTTTATGAAATCACGCATTTTCTGAAGTCAGTATGGCAAATTAACCCATTTGAACACTTACAGGAGTTTTTTATCTGCTGCCAACCGAAATTTTCAGATTTTGTAAAAAACTTAACTTTGCATTAAATCTTCTTCAATGTCACAGGAACTTTTGTTGTTCAGTATACATTTCTCCACCGTATAATCTATGTATCAGTGTCAACGCAATAGAACAACGAGCATTGATCACCCGCCGAAGCAGATCACACCTGACGCAAAAGGAAAAACAGGCGTGAACACTTTAGGAATGGATCACTGAAAATCAGCGATGACACCAGGTGTTCGCGAAAGAAAGAGTTGAACGATGACATATGTTTTTTTTCTGTAAAGTGAAAAGAAGATATATGTGTTCACTTTGAAAATACTGCTTAGATATCTAGCATGACGGGTACCAAAAGACACATCAAGTATAGAAACATTTAATGCAAGGATAAACAATAACATTATTATGTTTGAAAAGAAATCGTTACCTTTGTTAGAAGTTTACAATTGTTAACATGACTACATTAGAACGTGTGTGCAACCCTCATAATCTTTTACCTTTGTTTCCTTGACTGTATGTGTTCTGCTGTAAACACCACTGATGCTGATTGTCATAGTATGTCCTACCTTTGTACCTTTGCTTTTGTTGGAAATAAACAGTACACTGGAAAAAATCATTTCGCGTGTAGTAAAAGAAATCACAAGTTTACATTTCTATCTCATTTTAACATCAGACACCATGTGGAGACAGCTAGCAAATCTGCATTGTCGGAAGGTAAAGACGATCGGAATACAATACGTAATGCTTATGCTATTATTGGTCACCTATTGTCATGGTATCGCAGTAATGTTTTAACTATCGCAGTAAGAATGCCACACAACTGCCCTCAGTCATCAGCCCTACTCTCTCACCAGGCCAACTCCTCTGTCCACCGGGCGGGGCTCCTGGGGGAGGTGAAGATGAGGAAGCTCCCGTCGGATGAGAACTACAGTCTTAAGGGGGAGACACTGAGGGCGACCATACAGGAAGACAGGGCGAAAGGACTGCTGCCCTTCTTTGTGAGTATCTAGGATCGGAGGGGCGGCCGTCCCAGTTGACAGAGAAATTGTTGCTGAACCATGCGTCATCATTTTCCGATTTTCTTCTCCAAAGGGGTCTGTTTATTTGTCACGTTTTTTAAGAATCATTTGCTACATTCATACCTTATAGCGATGACAAAACGAAACCATTATGTTAAATAAGTACATATATACAGTTTCTTTACTACTTACACTACTACTTTACTACTTACACTCACTCACTCACTCACTCACTCACTCGCTCGCTCGCTCGCTCGCTCACTCACTCACTCACTGGTCTTTTTTCTAGGTGTGCGCCTCCTTAGGAACAACTGGTACATGTGCCTTCGACAACCTGGAAGAGATTGGTCCCATATGTGAGTTCATGATTCTATTTCCTGAGGCCGTGTACGCAGTATGCGTGAAGAGCGAACAACGATAAAGATGTTGGAATCTAGTTGTCTGTCCATGAGAATTCTCCTTCTTCATAACACCAACTTGTATGGTACTTGTTACCCTGCCAGGCATCGTCATTAACGGGGTTAAACAAGGAGTGGTCGGTTCGAAGTCAGTATCCTGTTGGGGGCACGGGTGGCCCAGTCGTTGCTGTGCAGAGTTACGTCCCTTGGGCACGCCAGAAACCTATGATTGTGGGTTCGAATCCCGGTTCGCACCGATTATGTTTCTAGGTTTGTCAGCACCATACCCATGCTCGTGGGTTTCACCGAAATGGTAAACGTCTGAGACCTGCATCACTTCGGGCTTTCCTCCCACATTAAGCTGACACGCCGTGATATAACTGGAATACTGTTAAAAGCGGCGTTAAACCCAACTCACTCACTCTCTCAGTATCCTGTGTGTGAGTGAGGGGTCCAGGACAAACTGTGGTACCCCACTACAAACCCGGATGTAGTCTGGATCAGTACAAACAGCCACTTACACTGCATGCATGTGGCTATATAAATGCAACAACCCTGAACGTGGCGTTAAACCCCATTTCATCTTCTCTCTCTGTCTCTCAATATATTTAAATTTCGTAATATCATAACGTTAAGTAAAATAGACGATGCTCTCTCATTCTTCACGAATTGTTGGTATTGTGTGGTTGCAAACTGAACAGAAAGCTGTTGAAAATACACGTTTCAAGCTATTTCAAAACGTACTTGTTCCGACTATTCCTTCACTTTGAGACGTTGCTGGCATAGAGTATGTTACGCTATGACAAGCAAGGGTTATCAGCAGTAACATTCATCTCCTCTTGAACCTAACCGGAAACATGACCTGGCATGAATTGGTTAGTACGCAACACACCGAATGATTTATTCGTAAATTCGAGTAAATCTTGCCGTGGAGTGTACGTAAAACTGACAAGTGCATGACAAGAGAATCTTACATGATAAACCAACATTTCAGGTCAGGAGGAGGGTATATGGCTACACATTGATGCTGCTTATGCCGGGAGTGCCTTCGTCTGTCCTGAGTTCAGGTCTTACATGAAGGGTGTCGAGGTAAGGACGTTTTCTTGAATGTTTTCATTAAAAGGAGCTATACAGCGATAGAACATAATTGCATTAGTCCACTAGTCCTAACATACATCAAAACCCTTAATAAGGGCAAATTTCTACTGGTCCTTATAATACCTTAACTATTGGGCAGTTTGGCAAGGACTGTAGAACTAGTGCTAATTTCTAACACTGCAACAGCAATTTTCTTACGATAAACATAAAATATGAACATGTCAAACCTTACACGTTTGACGGCATTTTAATTTCAACGTCGAATAACATGAACAGAAGTAAATTGTTTCACATTTGTATACTGTTTGCATTCCTCGTTATGTTGTTTCAGTACGCCGAAACTTTCAGCATGAACCCTCACAAATGGATGTTATGCAACTTTGATCTATCAGTAATGTGGTAAGAAGAAGGACATTATCTGACTGATATTTTATTTTAAATCCCGCCTTTCATACAAAGTAACCGACCCTTTAGTATGGGGGGCTACAATGCTTAACGAGATGCCACGGACAAAAAAGGATGGGCTGGTACACCAAGTGTGCGCGTGTGTAACTAATTTATACCTTACTACCCTTCCTTGGGCATATATAATTTTAATTTTAATTTTCCACTTAAATTGACGCCATGTATAACATGCTTCAATAGCAACATTGATTTGATTCACGTCTTGAATGTTAGGAAGTTATATAGGAAATAAACCTGGCAATGACAACATGGAAAATATGTATATATAAATGTAAAGGAGAGGTGTAATTTTAAACACTTAAGCATGGAAACAACAGCGGAAGCCTGGACAGTACCACAATTTCAATCACCAGCAATTCCAGCTTTTCTACTGTTCAAATATTAAAATCTTTAAATCAATTATTAGGACGCGTACGTCATAAATGGGGTTACATTTGTTCGTTACATTTTTTGTGTTGCTACATCTAATATGGTTCATATCTTTAATGTATAATATGTTAATAGAAAAATGTCATTGTATCAGACCTTATTACTTTATTTTATATCCATGTTTGTTTTTAGCCCAAGCTGGCCCAAAATACAACATTGCGAGATAATGTTTGTTCATTTGTTCAAGTGTAACCTTCATAAGGTTAGCAAGATTACATCTAAAGAACGACTGCCTGTATGTCCTAACTTTGGACCATGTGTAAACCTTTGGTTGATATCATGATCCACGTGTTGGTTGATTTCCGTCACAAACAGTCAGGCTTAACAAAAGGCACATGGTACGGTAACCGGTGCCCCTCGTTACCGGACAAGGTCCTCAATATAACGCTGTCTCTGTGAGAATTCCGGGGAGGGGGCACTGGTCGTCAGTAACCTAAAGTATGCTTGTCGCAAGTACAGCTTTAAAGGGGCGGGGTGGTCATACTCAGGGACATGTCTTGTTGTGTCACATCGTCCCCTGATGACGTGGATCGGTGCTCATGATTTTCATTGACGGGTTTACCTGGTCCAAACTCAATTATTTAAGGTTGCTGTGATGTACTTGGAATATTGCTGTGATATTTAATACTCATTCGTTGTTTTAGGATCAAGGACAGGGCGTTGCTGGTGGACGCCTTCAACGTGGACCCAGTATACCTCAAACACCAAGACCAGGGCAAGGTGCCCGATTACAGGGTAGGACCATCCTTTCTCCTCTGAGTTAACGCACGGAAATGTCTCCGCTACAGTCTACACCACATCACATTTCATTTCACAAATTGTGGGCACTGGTAGGCCTATCGTCTAAGGTCCTGCTCTTCGTACGTTAAGGTGTGCCAGAAAACAATCCCACATTCGCCCGATTATGGTTCCAGATTTCACCGACCCGTGAAGATCCGGGGTAGAATAGATCTTCAGCAACCCATGCTTGCCGTAAAAGGCGACTATGCTTGTCGTAAAAGGCGACTAACAGGATCGGGTGGTCAGGATCGCTGACTTGGTTGATGCATGTCATCGATCCCAATTGCGTGGGTCGATGCTCATGATATTAATCACTGGATTGTCTGGTCCAGACTCGATTATTTACAGACCGCCGTCATATAGCTGGAATATTGCTGAGTGCGGCGTTAAACAACAAACCAACCAACCAACCAGATTTCACCAAAGTGCCTATCGTCAAAGACCTACATCACTTTGAGCTTTCCTCCCTCAACCTAACAAGCAGGGATATTACTGAATGTTGTTCTAAGCGCAGTTGAATGCAAACTCAGTCAGTAATTCTGTCCTCAAATATATCATGTTTCTTCATGGAATAAAATAAGTGGAAGATTATGTTTATTTTGATGAAATAGTATCACATTGACTGTTTCACAATTATGTCTTCTTGTCAAGTATTATTTGAAATGATACGAAAAGCGGTCCGTTGAAATCAGTGTAATAATTAATGTTTTGAATATTCCTTGATGTTTCAGCATTGGCAGATTCCTCTCGGCAGAAGATTCCGATCCCTCAAACTCTGGTTCGTCATCAGGTCGTATGGAGTGTCTGGCATAAGACAGTACATACGAAAGGTACATGCTGAACACGTCATTTTCATTTGAATCTTGTATAATAAAATAATAATAATAATAATAATAATAATAATAATAATAATAATGTCAATTCCCACTCGAAACCGTCAATGTGTGAATCTGCATCAAAATGTAAATATGAAATGTAGATTATGCAATGAATTTAATGAGACTGTCCAACACATTGTCAGTGGATGCCCAGCTTTGGCACAAACACAGTATCTAAAGCGACATGATGGAATGGCTCGATCCTTGTATTACCGTCTTCGCAATGCTTGTGGTTTTGACACAGAGGTCCATCCATGATACGACCCGGAATATGTAGAGGGCGTCATGGAAAATGGTACATACAAAAATCTTTGGAATAGGCTCAGACGTATCCAGGGCAACAAACCTGATCTTGTCCTTTTCGATAAATCCAATGAAATCATTTAAATCATTAAATCAATTTTCTGACCCTTTTGACACTAATGTGATTGTCAAGATTGATGAAAAACATGGCAAATATGCGGACCTCGCTTTCGAAATGTCACGCTTGCATCCCAAGAACCAAGTTGTCCGACTTCCCATTGTTCTCGGTGCCTTAGGTTTGGTACATCCCAATCTCTTGACTGACTTTGGTAGAGTACCCGGGTTTGCTACCAGGAATACAGCCCTTCTGACAATCTGGTTAATGCAGAAGGCTGCAGTGTTGGGGAGTCTTCAGATTCTCCGAAAAGTTCTGTGCGGGTTTGACTAAGCAGCGCTTCCTGTGAGAAGTCCCATTCGCTGTCTGGGCTACGTGTAGAGGGGGCAAGGGCTCTGAGCTGATGATGAGCCTAACCAGCCTGACTATGCCAGGATCACCCAAACCCTCTTTGCTGCATTTTTTATTTTAATCTGTAAATAATAATAATAATAATAATAATAATAATGATTAAGGAATCTATGGAGATATTGGAATTAATCTGAATCATGTTTTACAGCACGTGAGTCTTGCTAAAGAGTTCGAGAGTATGGTGAGCCAAGATGACCGCTTTGAGATTGTTGCCGAAGTTATAATGGGATTGGTCTGCTTCCGGTTAAAGGTAACTCTCCTGTCTCGATAACACAATAGTCTATTTAAGTGAATGAGTGAGTGAGATGTGTTCAAAGCCGCTTAGAACAGTATTTCAGTTATATCAAGCTGATGTCAGCTTGATGTGGGTGGAAACCCAAAAGTGTTGAAGACCCTTTTGGTGAAACCCACGAGCGCAGGTGTGGTGCTGACAAACCTAGATTTAAAAAAAGTATCTGTTTGACGCCGCACTCAGCAATATTTGTCACGAAGTGCTAATTGTAGTGCCCAATGGTTCCAATGACGATAATGGAATTAACTTGAAACAGATGAAAATACTTTGAGGATGATAAGTGGTTTCAGTTCACAAATTGCTATGTCATACATGAAGGTAATTAGGGAATGTCATCATTCCTCGAAACTCATTCCGCATTACTTTTTTCTAAAGGGACCAAATCGAATGACAGAACTCCTTCATGATGAGATAGTAACAGACGGCCGGATATACATCATCCCCGCCATTGCCAGAGACGTCTACTATCTGCGATTGGCTGTATGCGCACAGGCAACCACTTCCGATGATATAAGGTTCACGTTCAACGTGTTCTTGGAATGTACAGAACGTGTTCTGGGCAAGTTCAATGAAAAGAACGGCGTAAACTACAGGCCGATGATCGACATAGACGGACCATTACCTAAATATGTTACACCAATCACCACTGATGTTGTTGAAGATCATACTTCTAAAAAGATGTAGAGAACTGCTGACACAGGGGAACTTATAACCACGAATGGAGGGATATGATGGTGATGCTGACATACTAATCATATTGTAATTGTCATCCTAATCCTGTATGGTGACAGAGCGTCCGCTGTGACAGTGAACAATTGCATTGTACATTACATAAAGATCCGGTGTAGAATTCGTCTTCAGCAACCAGGGCTTGCAAAAGGCGACGAACGGGATTTTGATACCTCCGACGTCCTGCTTGGTCTTGTTCCTCAATGCTACAGTAGCGCTAAGATGATCGTACATGCTACATGGACTTACCACATTCCCAGCAGTACCATCGCTTTTGGAACTGGGCCCTGAGCGCGGCGTATAACAACAAATATATATTCATTAGATTTGTTTAGCTTTGTTTGATTTTACAATGGACTTATTATGACTTCGTCTTTGCAACCAGTCCCTGGAAGATGTGCCCTTGCAGAAAAAAGAATTCTGAAATCATTTATATCTTTATATTAAAATGTATGATGTAATGTGTCTTTTTATGCAAACAAGACAGGTAATTAAATGAGAGGTGTGGATGCTTTCTGATGCAAACAAGTGCAAATACTAACCTGCATCATACTTGACATAACAATCCTCATCTGTGTAGCAGAAATGATCGAAAATAAATATTATATGTTAATGAGAATTAGAGACTGATCAGAACATTTAGTTAAAGTGTTGAGCGAAATACCACATTTCTTGTTCATAGTTAACACATCATTTGCAAACAAAACACGTGATATATTTAGAATGAGCAGTACTTACCCGTACCGTTGAATTGTCACCAGAAGTGTCAAAACATAGATGTAGAAGTTGGTAAAGCCTGGCAGAGAGTTGTTTCAGAATCTTCCAGGGACTGATATTCATTCCCTTGGAAGACATGGACCACGTCTCTGTTGTTTCTTTATTGTTGTTTCTTTGTTGTTTCTTCAAGAGTCGACCGCCTATGTGGTCTAGTGGTAGAGCATCCGCCCGGAGAGCAGAAGGTCCGGGGTTCGATCCCCGGCAAAAAACAGGTTAAAAGTTGGTACTTGTTGTTACCTTGCCTGACGATCTGCATTAAGGGGCTAAAACAAGGACTGGTCGGCTCGGAGTCTTCGTATACTGTGTCTGAGTGGGGTATTCGTGTTAAACTGCGGCATGATATCTCAGAGGAGTAGCACTCTAACTTGGCATCAGTCCGGACTAGTACAAGCAGCCACACATTGCACGTCGCTATATAGGTGCAATGATCTTGGACGCGATGGTAAACCCCATTTCACCTCACCTTCTTCGAGAGTCATTGCCTTTGTCAGGTGATTATGGATTAAGTATTTTCATCTGGCATCTGTACATGTTTTGATCCTCCACTTGGGCATCCCGAAGCGAGTAAATGGTTCGTGATGCACGGTGATTTGGTTGATTGCGAATCACCGTACTCCGACAGCTTTGGACTTTGCTAATAATATTAATAATATTGTCTGATGCAGACACGATTATTTTCAGGTCGTCGTCATATAGCTTTAAAGTTGCTGAGTGCGGCGGCTTTCAACAAGAAACAACAACTTATGTTACACCCATAGATCAATTGAAAACGCACAAAATATTGATGTCATTATATTTTATTTGAACTCTTTCTGACTACCATGAATAATTATGTATATATTTATAGTAAAGTATTTTATCGTGTATCCTTCTTTTGTTCTTCTATGCACAATAGTCAACAAATGAGGAGGATTTGGATTCACATAAAACACCAATTGTGCCAACTCAACCGTTCTATTTACATATCACAATAAGAGTCAATCAACACATCACTTCATGTGTTACAGTAGGTGGTGGGGGCGAATAATCAGATAGACGATATTGGCACCATTAAAATTTCTCGTTTGAGAGAACAAATGATTTGAGGAAGCTAGGTTCCTGGTTGTATGGTAAAACAAACTGCTAAATCAATTATTGTTAAACTTTCCTAACAATTCTAATATCAGTAATACTATATTAATGAATGAGTTCATGAAAGAGGGAATATGGCTTTTATCAATATTCCCAGCAATATCAGGGCAAGGGAGTCCAGAAATGGGCTTCACACATTGTACCCATGTGTGAAATAGAACCTAGGATTGCGTCGTTACGAGCGAACTATTTAACCACAAGACTACCCCACCATCCTCTATTTTAATTTTTTTTCTGCTGTCAGGTTCAGTGATCTGCGTAATACATGTCATTTATTCCTATTCACAGCTGTTGGAAAGAAAGGCTTTTTTCAAATTGTAAAGTTTGTTCGTGATTGACAATTGCACTCTATATGATTAATTAAACTATATATGAAACGTATTGCTCTTCAAATTATTGCCTGAGCTGACTTGTATTTGGCGTGTTCAAGGGGCGCACCTCAGGCTGCCCTGGCATTATATACAAACATACTTCAAGACAACCCAAGGAACAACAGCCCAAGGACTTGACACATAATCTTATCAAACACAGATAGTTCCGTTGTCAAACATCTGCTGTTTGCCATTGGTCACTCGTATTAGTACCGGTATGAAGTTGAGTCTTGTATTTGCGATTCTTGCATGCCAGCTACCAGGTAAGTTTTTTCTCTGCATCCGTAACATTAAACCTTTTTTGACAATATCCTTGTCAGTATATAATCACAAGTGTTCTTAAAGAAATTTTCTGGTTGTGGTTTTGTCTATTTACTGTCGACATACTGTAGATCTCAACGATTCACAAAATGGTCATTGAATATCGTTGAAGTGGTAAAACCAATATTCAGTCTCACCCCAAATCTTTCCACAAGTTGGAAACTGCAAATGATTATGATGGGGAGTAAACAATCATTTTCATTTATTCCCAGTATGTGCTGCTTACATCAAGTTTGCTGCTTACTACCAAGACCATATGGTTCTACAAAGAGGTCCCAAGCATGCGGTGGTTTGGGGAACTTCGAATAAGATTGGAGAAGCCGTGACAGTTGAAGTCAGTGGTGGTCATGGTAACGTATCTACCACGGTCGTTGCTGATCCTGATGGAGAGTTGGACGGTGTGTGGACAGTGAAGCTCCCTGCAATAACGGACCCCGGACCTTTCACTGTAACAGCTTCTTATAGATGGGGAAATGTCTCAATTCAGGATGTACTTTTTGGCGATGTGTGGATTTGTTCCGGACAAAGCAACATGAATTTTTACGTCAGCCGGGTACAGCTAATATTACATGATCCACTATGTTAATATTCTTGTTTCTAAACTGATCTTTGAAGAATAAAAATGGGAAGATATTTTTTGAATACATGAATAGAATATTTATATTAAATTCTCAAGCTGCAGAAGTCACATATGCCTATGAATTTTGAATCCAACTAATCTCATATATATTCCTCCTATATTTGTCATTTTAATCTTAATAATTTAAAACAAATAATGGTAATATCTGTTCAGCTATTTGACCCCGCAAAAGTTGTAGCAGAGGCAGAAAGGTACCACGATATCCGTGTATTCAGAACACACACTCTGGAATCCAACACCACCTTCCACAACCTCCATGGCGCTGCACTCCACTGGTCAAAGCCATCACAAGGTGAACCAATGTTATATTTGGTCTAGGCTCTTAGTAACACACTCATCAGCGTGAACATGAATATCGTGAGTTATATTTCTCTGTCCGTTATTTTCACGAATGGGCAGTTGGTTTTCAAAAGTTTTTACCAACATTATCCCATATTACAATTGGTGTACTCTTCAAAATTAACAGAACTAGTTCTTCTTCTTCAAGTGAATGACTTCACATTTTGTTGGAAAATATATGTCACCAGTTTGGCTCGAACCCACATTGTATGATTTGAGAATTGTAATAATCAATGATCACGCTGTGAAATTAAACTATTTAATATTTTCAAATATTTGTATAACCCTTAAAAACTTAGATAATACTATTTAAAAACATTGTGTTACATTATGCTACCTATAATGTTGTTCATGTTAAAGGAATGAGATACTTTTTTATGAGTAAAGGTCGCTTCAAGATATTTCTAAGATCGCCGTCAGCATGTTGACGAATGCTCCTTAAGACCCCGCGACATTGTAAAGAGCCTTCTAACATGTATTGTGAAGATCAACGTGACGGAGCTTGGCGAACATCAATCGGTAGCGGAGAACATTTCACGTGCATCATGCGGGCGACTCACACCCTATAAATACAAACTACAAAGAGTTCTGCTAGCTTGTTTCAAATATTTTACACAATAGACTGTTTCGTCAAAGTCTAAAAGTAGGGAACTTTTGTATTTTAAGTTTAAGAAAGTAGGGATTTTATAAGTCGGAGAACATACTCGGAACTGTCGGTGCGTGAACAAGAATTGCCATGTTTTCATTAACTGAGTGAACAAAAGTTGTATTCCAAAAATATAATATTGAAACCTGACTACTTTACTACTCAGTAGCAATCACTGGATTGTCCGGTCCAGATTCGACCATTTAAAGACCGCCGTCATATAGCTGGAAGATTGCGGCGTTAAACAACAAAGGACAAATGGAATACTCAGTAGACAAAACCAAAACGGTATTTAATCCACGATGCGAAATATATTGTGCATATATTTAACATTTATAAAACTAACTTGCTATAAAGTTTACTTTTTCTAACAGCATCTCTCCAACTGTTTTCTGCTGTATGTTGGCTGTACGCCCAGTACCTCTCCCCTCACCGCAAGTATCCTCTTGGTATGGTGGAATCTGCCTGGGGAGGGACGTCCATCGAGGCATGGTCGTCACCTGATGCTCTCGCGAAGTGTCCAGTGAAAACAAAGAGGTAATATGTTTTAAGTTTTAAGTAAATCATTCATATGATGTGTCATGGTAATTCCAACATGATTATACTTAAATAATTTTTAATATGTTTTTATCATATGTATACAGCCTGACTGTCTTTAAAATCTGATTTCTTAAATATATGTACCATAACAGTAAATCTACACACCTTATTTTGATTTAATGTATGAAATTGAATTGTAACCTTTATTTCTCAAAGAGGGCCGAATTCAGACAACGTCCTCTGGAACTCAATGATGAATCCTTTCACTTACATGACAATCTATGGCGTCCTGTGGTATCAAGGTTTATCCTTTTTGCCTTTTAAAAAACTTCTCAAAAACAAATATTTCCATAATTATAACTTTGGACATAACGATATAAACACATTGTAATTATATGGAGTGATCTGGGTGTTGTGTTCACCTGATTAAATCCACATTCGAAGAAGCGATCTTATACTTTAACAAGGTTAATACTTTTTTGTCTTGCCCAGCATCCTGTATCAACGACAAATATTGCTTAAATGTTATTATTCTATTACTTAATGTGAAGTTATATATAAGTTCAAAGAATGTATACATATATTTATACATTTCTTCAGGAGAAAACAATGCCCATCACCCTGATCGCTATGCTTGTGAGTTCCCTGCCATGATAGCCGACTGGAGGAGTAAGTTCCATCAAAGGTCTTTGGGAGAGACAGAAGCTGATTTCCCCTTCGGATTTGTCCAGGTAACAATATTTATGCATCGATATACTTGAAACCAAATGTACATGCATGTGTCAAAACTATTCATCTGCCAATCACCCATCCAGCTTAATCGCTACTCCAGGCGAATGCATTTAAAAATCTGTCATCTCGATTGTGTCAAAATGGCGAATCTTTTCTTACGTAATCCTTAAATGATAGACGCAGATTGCGAAAATGTTATGTGATCACAACGGTAAATATGTGGTCATAATCTTGATCTCAAAGTTAACGTTGATCGGCTGAAAATAATTTTAAGTTATGAGTAGTCACATGATTTTATAATCCTTTGTTTTGATTTGAATATTTGAAAAATATGTCGGAGTCGAACAACCGACTCTGCTTTTAACAGACATTTTATTCTATTGAAAGTGAGGTCGCTTTTGTTCACGTTTTGTTGTGTTCTGTAACCCTTACACACATGTATTGTACACGTAGAGTTTGCTAGTTGTGAAATGGGATTTAACTGTATGTCCGCAAATCTAGAACATATAGGTTGGCAGGTGTTTTAAGCCTATCTGACAAATGTTGTAATATCATATGTTGTCTACATACATTATCAATTCCTGCTCTGTTGTCAGCTTGCTGCCAATAATAATGTTACGTACGTCGGCTCTTTTCCTCAACTACGTTGGGCACAAACGGCTAACCTCGGACGTGCACCTAATTCCAAAATGCTCAACACGTTCATGGCAGTCGCCATGGACTTACCGGATTTCGCATCTCCATACGGGACGTACGTTAATATATCAATTTATTACACTTGATTGACCACTTGATTGTCGTGTCGAGACTCGAATATTTACATGCTACCGTGTTACAGCTGGAATATTTCTGACTCTGACAAGAAACACACACATCCAGGGCTTAAGTTGTTGTTGCTGATACGTGTATCTCATTCAACAGTATCCATCCTCGTTACAAGGAAGACGTGGCAAAGAGACTGTTGTTAGCAGGGAGGGCTGTGGCCTACAAAGAGACGGGTCTGGATTTCCAAGGTCCTTTTCCATCCGGTTTTGGTGTCAACTATAAAGTTCAACTTCTTAACATTGAATTCAGTTCGGGACACACGCCAATTGAAGTCAGGAATAAAGACGGATTTGAGGTAAATGATCGCATTCTGACAACAAATGCATTTAAGGCTTTATTTAGAAACAGACGAAATTCAAATTTCAAGTCTACAACTAGTTCATGGGGTCATCACTTGATATGTAAGTTAACCCTTTTGGGTCAAGATACAATGAAAATATCTTAACTGGAGATATTTTATAATTATTCATGTTTTATATTAACAGGGCTTAGGAACACCTTGCAAAAACATTGGCAAACAGTCGTGTATAGATTCCCCGACATAACGAAGGAATATTTTGTTTTGCTGCGTCAGCGACAAATAATTCACTTCCATACACACATTAATCAGACTTCTATCCAACAGGTTTGTTGCTCAAGTTCAAGCCCCACGACGTGTGGTGCTCATGACGTGTGGGTTGCTGCGCCAATCACGACGCACGACACAAAGTCTGTGACTGTATCAACATCCGGCTGTGGTAGTCGCCATCTTGTTGGCCTCCGTTACGAATGGCGGACCAGTCCTTGTCCGCTGAGGAAGTGTGCCGTGTATGGGAGAGACAACGACTTGCCAGCTCCTCCCTACATCAGGAGCCACGCCTTCACTGATAGCTCGTCCCACATCATTGGATAGGCCTTGTTACTTTAAAGATGAGATTTTCAGTTGAAAATATAACATTCGTTGTATACATTATGCAATATTGTACAATGTCACCTTGACAGTTGGATCGACAAGCACAATATAAACTAACTATCTGGTTTCAACTTGCATAAAGGCAACGGATGTTAAGTGTGTTTGCAAAACCATATTAACTAAAACAAAACTTAAAACTGAAACAATAAACCAACAGAAATCGACACCACGCTTCTGTGATGTTGTGCATCGTTGGTCGAATCCGAGATTCACACTGATTACGTTCCTTTATTTGTCGGCTACACACCCGTGGTCGTTCAAATCGCGGGAGAACTGCGTCACTTTCCAACCAAATTAATCATGCACGCCATGATCTAACTAAAACAATATTCAAAGCGGCGTTTCAAATTGAACACCCGGACTTACTCATGACGCATTCTGAAAATGTTCGACATCATTTTGTGCAGTCGTGGATATATTTCCTGGTGTGAGATTTTACGAACACGCACAATTTTTTTTATTGGTCACACGATAAAAGATCATTTGCTCACCCGATTTTTAACCACTGAGTTCAGTTCAAAATCCGTACAGGCGGTACGGGAAGTAGAGTGCGGGTACAGTAAATATGTACATAGAGCTGTGTAATTTATTACGGACAAGCAAGGCAAATATGTGACTTTTCGGTTGAGGGACATGATATATGGACCTTCAAAGCTTTAAAGTATGGATCACGATAGCAGGATGCATATGAGCAGTTTAACTACTGCGCATATCAGACCAGGGAATTGTGGTTACATCACTAGCCAGCCGTGCGTTGCTAGGCAGCACTGTGATGTCTGCGCAACCTGTGTCTTGTACGAGAGGAGCGGGGATGCTAAATTATGTTTTCCACATTCCGCAGACATTATTCAGGTTATCTCGCTTTGAAAATGGTGCCAAGATCTTGCAGAATTCTGTGGTTGGTTCTGGAGAGTGCGCAGACGTGTTCGATGGGATTGAGGTCGGGAGACCATGACGGCCAGACCATGACGTTGAATCCCGCATTCTGAAGGAAATTCGTTGTCAAAACTGCTGTGTGGGGTCTGGCATTGTCGTGTTGGAAGATCAAACCGGGTCCATGTGCTGCCATAAAAGGCAGTAGTTCTGGTGCCAGTACCTGGTCCCGGTAAGCAGCAGCGTTGAGGTTGCCACGGATGACAAGAAGCCTGGAACGTGCATTGCCACAGAAAGCACCCCACACCTGACACTTCCGCCTCGAAATCTGTCAACTTCCTGTACACAACACTGGGCGTGACGTCCATGACAGCGCCTCCACACCCTCGCCCTACCATCAGCAAATCGAAGATTAAATCGGGATTCATCACTGAAGACGACTTGATTCCAATTCCTCTGAGTCCATCGTAAGTGTCGCTGTGCCCACAATTGACGTTTACGTCTGTGTAATTGAGTCAGAATCGGCCCGCTGTATGGCCATCGTGCTTGAAGGTGAGCAGTTCTCAGACGGTTTCGAACAGTGTGCGCACTCAGTCTACCCCTACACAGTTCATTTCTGGTTGATGTAGCCGTCAAAAAACGGTTACGGAGGTGACGTAAAACAATCTGACGATCCTCTGACGTCACACGTGGTCGACCTGGCCGAGGGCGATCAGCGGTGGTACCCGTTTGCTGTAGACGCGTCTGTAAATCATAAACAGTCCGTTCACTACAACCCATCGTCCTTGCGACTTCAGCTACGGACGTTCCCGTCTGCAACATGCTGATGGCACGTTCACGTTGCACATTTGAAAGGCGTGGCATGACAAATGCCCGTAAAGACTTTTGTTTTCTTGTGTTTTTCTTTTTTTGTTAATGACTGCTAACAAGGATGGCTGAAAACACGTGCGGTAGTATGGCCACGTGACCAGTTGCACGTGAAAAACCACTTTGCCACTATAGTGCTGTGCACATGATTTTGATCGATTCACCTGCACAAAAACGGATGTTATCTGAAGACAATACGTGGCCTTTACTGTTTAAATACACAATAAGGGCCCACAATGATAACTGGTCAAAATGTTAAAATTTTAGGATTTTGAAGTTTTTAATTTGGTTCAGTATATTTCACAGCCTTTACTCCTACAGGTACCTATAAGTATGTATCGACCAATAGTCAACATGTGATGTTGAGTGAATGTTAATGTTTACAAACAAGTTAATTATCACGACATGACCTTCCATTACCGATGTGAAATCTTCCATCAGTGAACGACTTGATAGGTATTCAATTCTGCAAAATAATTTCAGTATGTGAGTAACGATGACAACACTTAGACCTGTATTTACATGTAATTAGTGATAAAAGTGTGAGTGATATTTATGTTTCAAACAGTTCATATTTAGTTTTGTCATGTTAATAATATAATCATGATCTGTAAATAATCGAGTCTGGACCGGACAGTCCAGTGATTGACATCATGAGCATCGATCCACGCAATTGGGATACGATGACGTGCATCAACCAAGTCAGCGAGCCTGACCACCCGATCCCGTTAATTAATCGCCTCTCACGACAAGCATAGTTGCCTTTTACGGCAAGCATGGGTTGCTGAAGACCTATTCTATCCCGGATCTTCATGGGTCGTATCCTGTTTTGAGCTGACGGGACAGTCGGGGCGTACCGCCGTCGGCAGGAACGTTTTTTTGCCAACTGCATATAGGAGGTCGAGATATTTGGCGGTGGCAGTGAAATTATGTGTTTCAGTCAGACCACAGGGCTTCCGCTTTATTTGTATGGAAGCCCGATGTGATGCAGGACTGTGACCCATGAGCAGGGGAAAGGTGCTGCTTTATTTGTATGAAAGCCCGATGTGATGCAGGACTGTGACCCATGAGCAGGGGTAAGGTGCTGCCATTTGTATGCAAGCCCTTTGTGATGAAGAACTGTGACCCATGAGCAGGGGAAAGGTGCTGCTTTATTTGTATGAAAGCCCGATGTGATGCAGGACGGTGACCCATGAGCAGGGGTAAGGTGCTGCTTTATTTGTATGCAAGCCCGATGTGATGCAGGACGGTGAGCCATGAGCAGGGGTAAGGTGCTGCTTTATTTGTATGCAAGCCCGATGTGATGCAGGACGGTGAGCCATGAGCAGGGGTAAGGTGCTGCTTTATTTGTATGCAAGCCCGATGTGATGCAGGACGGTGAGCCATGAGCAGGGGTAAGGTGCTGCCATTTGTATGAAAGCCCGATGTGATGCAGGACTGTGACCAATGAGCAGGGGAAAGGTGCTGCTGTATTTGTATGGAAGCCCGATGTGATGCAGGACTGTGACCCATGAGCAGGGGTAAGGTGCTGCTGTATTTGTATGAAAGCCCGATGTGATGCAGGACTGACACATGAACAGGGATAAGGTGCTGCTGTATTTGTATGGAAGCCCTTTGTGACGAAGAACTGTGACCCATGAGCAGGGATAAGGTGCTGCTTTATTTGTATGGAAGCCCTTTGTGACGAAGAACTGTGACCCATGAGCAGGGATAAGGTGCTGCTGTATTTGTATGAAAGCCCGATGTGATGCAGGACTATTATATATAATTATTATTAGCCATTATTCAATGCCTCCCGTTACGATCCGGGGTAAAATAGCAACCCATGCTTGCTGTTCAAGGCGACTGTGCTTGTCGTAAAAGGCGACTAACGGGATCGGGTGGTCAGGCTCGCTGACTTGGTTGATGCATGTCATCGTTTCCCAATTGCGTGGATCGATGCTCATGATATCAATCACTGGATTGTCTGGTCCAGACTCGATTATTTACAGACCGCCGTCATATATTCCTGCATCACATAGGGCTTCCATACAAATACAGAAGCACCTAACCCGTGCTTATGGGTTATTTCCCTGCATCTCATCGGGCTTCTATACAAATAAAGATGTTAGTGTCACATCAGGCTTCCATACAAACAAAGCAGCACCTAACCCGTGCTTATGGGTTATTTCCCTGCATCTCATCAGGCTTCTATACAAATAAAGATGTTAGTGTCACATCGGGTTTCCATACAAATAACGCGGAAGCCCCGTGGTCTGACTGAAATACATAATTTCACTGCCACCGCCAAATATCTCGACCTCCTATATGCAGTTGGCAAAAAAACGTTCCTGCCGACGGCGGTACGCCCCGACTGTCCTGTCAGCTCAATACAGGTTACAACCTGTGAAGATCCGGGGTAGAACAGGTCTCCAGTAACCCATGCTTACTGTTAAAGGCAACTATGCTTGTCGTAAGGGGCGACTTACGGGATCGGGTGGTCAGACTTGCTGACTTTGTTGATGCATGTCATCGTATCCTAATTGCGTGGTTCGATGCTCATGATATCAATCACCGGATTGTCTTGTCCAGACTCGATTATTTACAGAACGCTGGAATATTGCTGAGTGCGACGTTAAAGACTCAGCAAACAAACATTATTCATTGCTCTTTCCGTGTGCATCGTACACATATTCACTCTTTAAGCAGTGAAATTGATTTCCCTGGAATCGTTTTATTCTCTTATAACCCTCTGTAAATATTACGTAAACAAGATACCTGTCCATTTCTGTGGCAAGGCAATGGTGTTGTTTTATAGTCAAGTTAAATTGTTTGCTCGTCAGGCCCAAGAGTTCGATTTCCCACACGGCAACAGTGTGTGGATCTGTTTCAATGATAGATCTTTGATATTGCCATTACAGCAAAAAAACCTACTCGACCACTTACTTGATAATGGGGATAGTCATAATTGAGGCAGTTAATGAATGCTGAGTTTAAAATATAATTATACTTTTCCTGTCCCCATGAAAACAAAACATTGCATTGCCTTACGTTTGTAGTTGATGGTGTCTCGAGTCAGAAGCATTTTCACGTATTTTATTTATGCTTACAAAGAACAATATATAGAGATTACGACAGCAAATAAACATTTTGACATTTTGAAAAACGTACACCATTCATTGCTTTACATTATTCTTGATTTGTATGCATTACTTCCACAACCAATTTCCACGGCAAAAGCCTTGACATCTCACCATAATAATCCTATACTAGGTTAAACTGTTTTCTTGCAAGGATGATCAATTAATTACCTTAATAAGTGGTAGATACAAAAGAAATGTACATCATAATTCTTGTACCAGTTCATCCTGTAAATAAACAATTTAAACATTACTGTAAAACAACTGTAATATTCACAAAAGGCAGCCATTCACATAAACACCAGATTAGGACACCAGGGACACTGATATCACATTAAAATCTACATCACATTTGCAGCATGTCAGTACTGTCCTACAAGAAAGACATTCTGATAACAATACTAATACCTTGGCTACTCTTACTCCATTAATCTCAAATACAATAGCAATTCATGTAAGTTCAAATGGCCTTCGTGGGGTGTCCTGGATAGAGAAACCTATGTGTGTTGTACGAGTTGATTACATGGATCGGGTTGTCAAGGTAACATTTTTTATCTTGTATCATCGCACACAGATGACGTTGAAACGTTGTTCATGAATCACCGTTTTGTCTGGGTCGGCGTTTAACAAACAAACATATAAATCAAAAGTCGTATCAAGTTTCAAAAAGCTTTGCCAGTTTGGCACCGACTCGTTCTTCCCTAGACTGTAAATGAGTCACCGTTTCACTTTTCTTCCCGAGCGAGTCATCTAAAGCCCATGCAAGGTTGTCGTCTTCTTCCTCTTCAGCCATCAACCTCTTGCTGAGAACAAAATAGTCGTTGGTCAACGTGGTGCGGCGAGTTTTCACTACGACCTTGTCGATGACCTGTAGGAGGTCCCTCTGCGCTATCTGCAGCTCCCCAGATGATGCCAAATCTTTCAGATTAATGAATACACATCTGTTGTTACATTCATCAAGGAGATGCGCCAATGTGTTATCCTGTGCTTTTGCAGTCTCGATGGAATTACAAAATGACAGTTCCGAACGTGCTTCAAAAACGTCATCATGAATCAGAGCAACAGCAGCGTAATTCTTGATCGTGTTACTTCCAAGGACACTTCTCAGAATTTTCAGCGTATTGCGGTCCTGTTTGTGCATATTTTGGTCGATGTATATAACAAAAACGATGGCATGGAATCCAAGAGGGGCATAGGCAATGGAGGTACCGATATCACTCAAGCATTGCCCTGGTGGCGATTGGGCAAATAAACACGATGATTTCACTAACGTCATGTCCCCACGAGCAGTCCTGGACACATGTACTCCAGCGACGTGTTCCTGATTGGTTTCTTGAAATAAGACCTGTTCCAATACACACGCCTCACTAGATCCACCTTTCTCTAGAGCTAATATGCTGAGGCCGGCCTCATGGTCAGTCGGGGATTCCTTGCATGTGTCAGAAGATGCACAAGGGGGTGTTTCAAGACATTCCTCAGAGGGCTGAAAGACAGTAGGTTCTTCTGTTATATGCGATTCATATATAAAATCTCACACGGAAGGTGTCTAAACGAATCACTTGTTTTTAATTTACATAATTGTGACAATAACCAATTCTGATAGGGAACTCTCTCTATCCAATCGTATAACCATGAATAACTTTGATACACACAGATCAAATTTCTATCGCTAATATGGTACAGTTACAGACAATGAAAAAATCATTTGCTTGTTGCCTACCTGACATAAATAAAAAACTGACAGAATTATCAACAGAGCATTGTTATAACATCTATTTCCAACATACCTGAGGACACTCTGTGCTTTCTTCAGGCCTGTGTCGCTTGATAAACACAGTCACTTCCTTTTGAAACCCACCAATCTTCTTCTTTTCCTTATATACAGACAAAATGTGGGTAAACTGACTTGGCCCATCTCCCGATTCTGTCATGTCCAATCTGCCGATAACATGGTGAAATTCGTCCAAAACATCATCAATGCGACCTTCAAGCTCCTCGTATTCTTCAGACAGTATTTCAGTTAATTCAAGACTGGGGTTCTCGACAAACTTCTCAAGCTGCTTTTTCGCAAAACGCAAGTCATCAAATTTCTCATCAACTTGCACCAGGAGCATGTCAAGGCTTTTGTCCTTTGTTTGAGTAGGGATCGTTGAGTCAAGGACACTTAGAGGAAGAAGTTCACACTTACATGGCACACCCTTTCCGTTGTTTATTTTCAACATTTCTCCCTTGAATGATTTCAAAACTCTCAGCAGTCCTTCCATATCCCTAGGCATCTCGCAGTCCACGCTTGTCGAAAGATATTCGATCTCCGTTTCAATATCATCTTGAATATCCCTACTGTTCTTATCCAATTTAACCTTGGCCTCGGCAAGCTTAAATCCCCCAATATCTGCCTTGAACTTTGACTCGATCTCTTCAATCTTGGCTCTGTCTGAACCCTTGATACGGATTCTCACCAGCAAGTCCCCACCATACGTGATACTTCGTATAAAATGACTGCCAATAAGGTGTTCTCGCCAGGCGTGTCTTGGGCTTAAGTCTGTTAGAGTCTCAGTGAGCTGGAAGACAAGTAGTGAAATCATTTAAAAGGGAAAGCAAAATCGATAGAACCTTTTTCATTATCAATTGGCATACATTTTGAAAAAAGTACTGGATAAGTGTCATGTATTCTAACTAAACCTTTGGGCACACGTGTCCCAGTTAGTCTATGGCAGCCATAGTTTGAGTTGCGTCCCACATCAGTTCCTGGACCTGTGAAGATTCTGGGGTAGAATAGGTCTTCAGCAACCCATGCTTGTCGTAAAAGGCGACGAATGGGATCGGGCGGTCAGGCTCGCTGACTTGGTTGACATGTCATCGATCCCAATTGCGTGGATCGATGCTCCGCTCGTGATATTAATCACTGGATTGTCTGGTCCAGACTCGATATATTTACAGACCGCCGTCATATAGCTGGAATATTGCTGAGTGTGGCGTTAAACAAGAAACCAACCAACCAACATCAGTCCCTGGCTACAATGATCGTGGGTTCGATCCCATAATCAAATGATTATAATCCCTGATTTGTCAAGAGGTTAAAGGTGAAATGTGTCCTACTCGTGTTCCAGGCTTTCATTAAAGACATATGTGTAATATATGACTAACTGTAGGAACTATTCTTCCCACATAAAGATTACACTTCGTGATGTAACTGACATACTATTCAAAGCTGTGTTCAACCCCATTCACACCCCCACTGAATCCATCGCATGCACTAAAATTATTTTTCTTTATGCCAACTTACAGTTTCAACATGTGCTCTCACGAATATTTCTGTGCATTCGTCTTTGAATTTATCCTCCTTTAGATATGATCCCATTCCCCCAATGTTCAAGATACCAGCTTTGATCTTGAGAGCCACTTCTCCAGAAAGGTCCAATATATTGTTGACATCCTGGCTGTTCTTTATGACTTTGTACTTGATGACATTGTGATGTCTTTCTATGATTTTGGGATTGTCAACCAAGTCATCGGGGAAAATATCCAGACCGTTCCCGTAGGTCCGCAGATCAAAGGTCCTACCCAGGGACATCCCGGGTTGATAGAAGACTGTCTCACTCATGACTTGCTGAAATGTAGCATCAGAATGGATTTAGCATGGTTGTTATGTCGCTAGGGATATTTGAATGTGGTTGGATCGAGACATGAAGCTGAATCTCACACGTCGATAATTGTATTCTTCTTTTACATATAAAGGAAATTGAAAATTTCCTAAAAACTTTATTCTACTCGCTCTTGCATTAATAATATTCGAAAAACAATACTTCGTATTGCATTATAAAATTCCTAAATATATCCGGTCACTCCAAGTCGTTAAAAAACTTGAAAACTTCCACGATCCGCTTATCCCCTGTTCGAATCCCGTATTTATATAACGATTGTTAGTTATTGTACACCAACACACGCCAACACACACACACACACACACACACACACACACACACACACACAGACATAAACACACACACACACACACACACACACACACACACGGAAATCTTGCAAGCCTTTCAGGTTCAGAGACAGACATATGGAAGGCCAAAATATGAAATGAAAGAGAAACACGAAGCTTTGAGTAAGGGATAAAATACGAATCTGAGGTTTGGGTTGGGAGTAAAATCTGAGGAAAGCAGTGACCGAGCTAGTAAACCTTAGGACGCTGGCCGTAGTTTTACTAGCCAGAAGTGTTTTATCCGACCGACGAAATGACATTAATATTTGTTTAATATTTTGTAGAAATGTGCCAGTCTGAAGAAACGCTCGTAAAATGAATATGACCAGGAAAAATAACATGGTACCTTCTCATGAACTACCTATCTGCAACCAGTTCTGCTGATCAGAAGGTTTAGGGTTCGATTCCCGTAATCCATAATGAAAACGTTTTAATTCTTGTCTTTAATTTTAGAACATTACCCGGATGAGGTCTAACAAGGAAAAGGTGTGAGTGAGTACGCTTTTAGCAATATTCAAGCAATATCGCGGCTTCACATATTGTACCCATGTCGGGAATCGAACCCGGGTCTGTGGCGTGACGAGCGAACGCTTTAACCACTAGGCTACCCGACGGCCCCTACAAGGAAAAAGTAAAACCTCCTTCGGGGGTATTACGAAAAAACAAGTACCGTCCAAAACAATGGCCAATATCCGTGCTGAGTTTATGAACTGCCCTGATAAACATATGTGACTATACTTGTTGTAAAAGGCGACTAACGGGATCGGGTGGTCAGGCTCGCTGACTTGGTTGATACATGTCATCGATCCCAATAGCGTGGATCGATGTTCATGATATCAATCACCGGAGTGTCTGGTCCAGACTCGATTATTTACAGACCGCCGTCATATAGCTGGAATATTGCTGAGTGCGGCGTTAAATAACAAACCAACCAAACCAATGATAACCACATGAGAGAGGGACAGGTTAATGAATAGCATGTGCGTACCTCCCTCTAATCAGCCGGTAGACCCTACGGTAGCAGTACACATAGACATAGTCATTCCATGATAGCAATGTAAACACAAAACAACAGACGTAAATCACCCAAGGTTTCGCAAGCGTTCTTATCAGTTGGGCTGTGCATGGAGTGCTTTCTTTGAACTTGGAACTATTTATAGCTTGGAAAAACCCGTCGGAAATCCCAAGTACCCAATATATCGCCATAATATTACGTTTTTTCTCCATACCATAATTGAAAAAAACTGAAATTTCGAATCCATATAGTATACCAGGATAAGAGGCGTGTATTGCGGTTGTTAGATCGCGTGTTTCACATAGCTTATCAATCTTTGCACGAAAATACGGAACAAACCAAAAATAGATAAATCACGATTCGAAAGACTTTTCATTTATGCGATATACTGCAGCTAGTATATTACGTCAAGCAATTGATACTGTCACTGGCGGGACTCTGGGCTTCATGAGGTACTTACCGGGGTAGGCTTAAAGTCCACAGTTGTGTCTGGTAACTGAAGCTCAGGGTACACCCCTCACACACACTAAATCTCAACTCGCCACTGATCAAGGGAGATAAATCTATATTTACTCACGAATCTCCCTGTGGTTATTCTGTAATACTTAATTTAGGGTTCGAATCGCTACTCAGACAAGCTGATATGTTTATGTCCAGCTACATAGCGAGCAGTGTGAATAGATTATTAAAAGCGTCGCAAATTACATATACATATATGCAATACTGCAGCTATTCATAATCAAATATTAGTAGGTCCATGAATTTGATAGTTGAGATTTGAGTGTCTAGTTGTTACAGTTGATGGATGTTGCTAAAGTAACTACTATTGTTAAATTCTAGATCTAGTTGGTGTTTATGTTTTACATGTTTTAGGATATAACTGTGTGTACAGATATTATATAAACCCACCTTCATTCAAAACCCAGTCATTGGACATCCAAGGCAGACTAGGTCCCCTCGACCCCGTGTTTGCCGATAAAGGCAAGACCCGTGGGAATTCCAGGTAAGAATATAGGTCCCCAGCAACCTATGCTTGTTCGTAAGAGGCGACTAATGGGATCGGGAAGTCAGGCTCGGAGACTTGGGTGATGCATGTCATCGTATCCCAATTGCGGAGATCGATGTTCATGATGTCAATCACTGGATTGTCTGGTCCAGACTCGATTATTACAGACACCCGTCACATAGCTAGAACATTTCTGAATGTAGCGTTAAACAAACAAACAATCAGTGTAAGAGCCGACTGTTGGAACAGTGTGGTCAGAATGTGTGTGACCTGAATGATTGGGTGCCGACGTACCACGGCGAGGCAGGTCGTTGTCCATGCTGGCTACTCCCCACTGGTCCAGACTAGATGATTTACAGGCTGCCTTGATATAGATATAATACTGTTGATTGCGGCGTAAAACAAAAGTAACTTTTTCGCCCATATGAGTATTGCCGACTGGCTATATGATATAACACGTTTAAGCCTACTGTGCATTTATATACGCTATTCATTGATCTCGATCATCATTGGGAGGAATCCATGTTGGAAGTAGACTCACTAGATCACGTGACTGTCACACATCACACCGTACAAACAGGCTGATTTCGTGAGCCTGATATAAATTTGGTTCGATATATCTGTTAGTCTTTTTGTTAATACACCGTCATATAGTTCGAATATTGCTGCGTGCGGCGTTAAAAAAACAAGGAATATTTTTTGTTATTAACTGGTGAAAACAGTTCTCAACATCGTCCGTCACATTGTACGGGATCAGAGATGGTTTGGCGTAACACGTGTTAGTGATATCAAGCTTTGTTACACAACTAGGTGAAGGTGAGAAACCCATTTGAGATTACTTGTATCAAAAATATGTTTGATGTCGTCCGTGATTGTCTACTCCCTGGTTATGACGGACTACCGATTGTAATTCATTGATAAGTTACTCGTGCTTCAGTCGAATTCACCTACGTCTGTGTCGAAACGTTTTGGTTTTAGGGAGTGAGTTCATGTTCTTTTGTCTTATCTGGTTTGCATCATCATCGTCATCAATCATCATCATCATCATCATCATCATCATCATCACCATCATCGCCCTGATAATCCACAGCTATGGAGGAAACGTTATTTTGAAGGCCAACTAGTATTAGAAAGAGGTATATGTAAGCCAAATGACGTCACACATGTCAGTTGTGATATGTATTAATGCACCACGCTGATCAACAAATTAGGCTAAAAACATGCTATTTGAAAGGTGTGATATAAAGGAGTGTAAGAAACCCATTACTCTACTCGTGCCTGTCATATACCATTTATCTTACAATCTCTATATATCACACCTCACTGTTTTCCTATGTATTATGTAGGTAACGGAAAACGCCGAGCTCACCCGAATTACACAGCGTTGTCAGGTACATAACAATGCGTGTAACAGTTACAGCTTGACAAAGTAAATACAATTTATGGACGAGGACGTCTTTAATATACGACGTTTCGATATAAATGCCAATTACTTCATCTTCTAAAATCTTCTGCATAATACATTTCACACCTACCTTTCCGAGCCACTACTGCATCTATTAATATGTCACCTACGAAAACCAAACAAGATAGTGGTTTCCTAGTATTCGAAACGAAAGCTGAACAACAGTTATTTCCAAATAATCTAACTTCGTTCCATGACACATTCTGGCAATCGTCCAAGTATGCTTTGCATATAGATCTCTAGCTTTGCCAATTCCCCCTGACTACTGTTGCCTCCCTTAGGCGTGCCTAAAACCATATTATTGTGGGTTCGAATCAAGGTTCGCCATGATAGGGTGTCTAGGTTTGTCAGCGTCATACACGTCCTCTTTACGTGGTAAACATATAACTAGCAGAGCAGACGACGCACAAAGGGAAGCAACTCGAATTGATTACCACACGAGGTGATATCGGCCCATACTAAATGCAATATCAGGGCTTGTAACACGGGTCTGGTTATTACACCCCCTGTCATATGACCGTCTCCTTGTACAAAAAGGTATAAGGATCGGAGTTATACGAGTGTTCGATATATCTGAAAACAGATTCCTGAACACCAATAAAATGTGATATATTGAATCACAGCCTTGTGTCACTGCATCAGGTTACTGTTCCTTGGACTTTGGGCGATTGTTTGTATTTTTCCTTGTTTCTTTTAAGATATCAATTTTTTTTCTTTCATGACGAATATACTTTTCCTCATTCTCCTGTAAAGCAATTTCCAGTAAAACGTATTATCAATTATATCACTTAGCTTAGAAGTAAATGTCCCTCTCATTAAATATATTCCGGGGAAGAAGAGGACCCACATATCCCCTGCTTGTAGTAAGACCAATCAAAAGTACCGTATATTGGGTGATCTGACTCGGTGACTAATTGTGTTACATCGAACCCCGACGACTACGATCAGAGCCGGTACTTTCAGTGGTCCAGACTCAAATATTTACGGATGGATTGTTTCACATACACTCACCAACTGACTATAAATGCCTATCAATGTAAACACGGTGCAAGGTATACCTTTAATCATAAAATATCATGCGAAACGTTACATCTCATACAATACATAATAATGGATAGAATAAACAGCATTGAACGTCAGATATTGTTCCACAGATACTAAGTCAATATGACATTCCGCTAAGAAAGCAAGGAAACTGTGCTTCTCGTAAGAGGCGACTATCAGGATCGGGTGGTCAGGCTCGCTGACTTGGTTGATGTATGTCATCGTACCCCAATTGCTTGGATAGATGCCCATGATGCCAATCACTGGGTTGTCTAGTCCAGACTCGATTATTTACAGAGAGCCGTCATAGCTGGAATATTGCTGAGTGCGGCGTTAAACAAGAAACAAACACACGCTCAAAGAATTCAAAGAACATCACGTCAGCTGTAGTTGTTAAGATCAGGCGCACAAAGAACTAGTCGTGAGTTCGAAACTCGCAAACACTTATCATCGTTGGTCTGCTAGACCCATACCGGTGCTCATATAATTTACAGAATCAGTAAACGTCTCCAACCTGTGCCACTCACACTAAGCTGCCACGCTATGATATTAAAGCAACTTCACTCACTCACTTTAAGGATAGCATTACTGTTCAACCAATGAGCGTATGTATAATGAAAATCAGACTTAATATCTTCTTGCCTTCATATTCTATTAGAAAGCACATAAAGAGGTGAGGTGAGGTGAAATGCGGTTTAACTCCGCGTCCAAGACATTTGCACTTATATAGCGACGTGCATGTGTGTGTGTATGTGTGTGTGTGTGTGTGTGTGTGTGTGTGTGTGGCTGCTTGAACTAGTCCAGACTGATGCCGATTCATAGTGCTAGCTCACTGAGATACCATGCCGCAATTTAACATAAATACTCCACCCAGACACAGTATACTGACTCCGAACCGACCGGTCATTGTTTTAGACCCTTAATGCCGAGCGCCAGACAGGGTAACAACAAGTACAATCTTTTAATGTCCTTTGGTATGACGCGGCTGGGGATCGAAACCCGGCCCTTCTGCTCTCCGGGCGGACACTCTCCCTCTAGACCACGTAGGTGGTCAGCACATAAAGATATAACTCGCCAGCTAATTGTGAGAGGTTATGCGAGGTACTTTCTTTATGTGACCTTTCGCACATAATATACTTGAAAAGTTTGGCGCTGATATTTAACCATTTTCCAAAGAGTTCATTAGGATGACAAGGTAGACACAATTGCATGGATAACAACTTCTTTTATAGATGACTTGACAACGGTATAAGGATATATACCAAAACGTCGCCTTTAACAGTATTAATTATAAAGAAGTTGTTATCCATAAAACTGTGTCTATCTTGTCATCAGTCAACTTCTAAGTAATGCCTATCAAACACTTTAGTTCATTAGGATATAAAGATATACTGTAGAGCTGTTGATTTTATCATTGTATATCATTTTATTAGTTTATTTCTTGGTTTGGGCTGCAGAAGTGATAGTTCAAAATGATAGCAGATGTGATAGCAAAAGCTACAAAGCTAAAGATAACGCATCCGGGAATAACATTTGGCGTAGTCGAACGGGGCTGTGGATCGAGACTGCTAAGCAGAGGGCTCCGAGAAAAAAAGTACTCTTTCAGCATTTAACATGTCCTAGACTTAATATAGAACTTCCTACCATGGTTGGGGGCAGGGGTGGCCAAGTCTCCTGAGACACCGGATGCGCAGATTTGGTCACGCCAGAAACCTATCATCGGGGTTCGAATCCCGGTTCATCCTGATTACGTTTCTATGTTTGTGAGCACAATACACGTCTCGCGTGGTAAACGTCTGAAATCTGCATCACTTCGAGCTCTTCTCGCACATTAAGCTGACACCTCGTAATATAACTGGAATACTGTTATAATTTAGTATAAAGCACTATGACTATATTCACATAAAATCTGTGTTATCCATCTCCAAACATGTTTAATGGATATGATCTTCTAAATGTTATAGAGCAATGATAGTTTAATTACATACAGCAAGCATAATCGGAATATTCATATGCATTTACGAAACAGGTTAATGTATAGATCATAGCAACATGTCCTCATTACGGTTTTCTGCGTTGGCGCTAAAAATAACTTCAGTTGGAAAGCCCTACTTGCAGTCACTTGTAAACATAGCCTCGTCACATACAACACGCATATCGACGTCTAGTTACCTGGTATATGTGGGACACGACATCAACACAAATATGTCTTTCTAAATCTGTTTAAACATAGCACATTAAACAATGCGTTTTCGGGCAATTTCTCTTGACAAGAACTATAAAGTTTACAATGGCTACAATAGTTGTATGTGCTCTTGAGAAGGTAGAAACAGTTGTCTTTGAAAAAAGTACCAATAATAAACTGTTAACATAACATATTATCACTTCAATACTTAAACGCACATATCAGGTGTGGGGGGGATTGGGGGTGGAGGGGTGGGGGGCAATAACTATGAGCATGGATATACATTGTTATCACCTAAAACAACATGGTTTGTGGGAATATGATATGTAAGATGTATTATCAACACAGGGAATTATCAAGCTCTCCCGTTAATCGGTACCTAAACAGACAATGGGTTATATTCCCCGTTTCTGAAAAATACTCAATTACATGTAAAATATTGTCTATAATTTTCTTGTCTGTTTCGTTCTGGTATTGCGAATTCCGTATACAGGTTGATAATATTGAAACAAATTATATACAATGATCTATAATTTGTATGTTATGTTAAATATCAATGATCAACTATGCACTATGCACGCTTGTAAGGCGTATGTTGACTCGTTTTGTGAAACTTAACTCATTTAGACCTGTCAAAAGTGATTAATATCATGAGCATCGATTCATGCAATTAGGATCGATGACGTGCATCAACCAAGTCAGCGAGCCTGACCACCCGATCCCGTTAGTCGCCTCTTACGACAAACATAGTCGTCATTTACGGCAAGCATGGGTTGCTGAAGATCTATTCTACCCCGGATCTTCACGGGTCTCTTGCTGTAAGTATAAACCGCCATCAAATCGATAGTTTCATTTCCAGAGAAGTATTTGTGCAGGGTTCGATATATAATAGAGAATAATAATATAATACAGGGAAGACGTGTGCGACAGAGAATATAAAAAAATATCATTTCAATAAAAACGATTGATTGATTTATCCCTCGATAATAATTGTGAACAGATCTTTCAAAATCTCTTCGTGAATAATGAGTAAATACGGACACTTTTCGCTAGAACTTTCCCGACTAGATGTAGCAGTTATGAGTTATGTGTTTATGAGGATACCATAAGGAGAGTTGCCAGATAATGTTAACATCGTTTGATCTAACAGTTAAACATCTGCTGTAATCTTCTCTGACGGACATTCCTGTATGTTTCTAGGTTTGTCAGCACCATACCCGTGCTCGTGGGTTTCACCGAAGTGGTAAACGTCTGAGACCTGCATCACTTCGGGCTTTTCTCCCACATTAAGCTGACACGCCGCGATATCACTGGAATACTGTTAAAAGCGGCGTTAAACCCAACTCACTCACTCACTGATACCTTGTCCAAGTGACTCATCTCTCCCTATGAGTGGATACTTCGCAGAGTGACCTCGCTTAGACCATTCAGATCAGATTAGAAAGTTGGCTTTGATTTTTTAAGAGACTATAACTATATGTATGGCTAGATATGTGGCAAGTCTAGACGTCTCGGCCCCCGTGATGACAGGTATTACGACACAATACATAGATACTTACACAGGCATTGGAGAACTACACGAAGTAGTAGAACCACAACAATGAGCACAAGGCTGTTGGCTCTCATGCCACTTCTCGAAGCTCCACGCGCTAAGGTGACAGCCGTCATTCGTTTAGAGACTACCACGTATTCTCCACTGTAAATGAGAACGCTTAGCTATGGATTCTATATATAGATCAGCGGCCATTGCAATGACGCGTCTGTGTATGATAAGTCACAGGACCATGTAACTAATAACATCAGTAATAAACAAATTCGCAAGAAACTCGTAGACGAGGCCTAAGTTTCTACATAGTAAACACTGGATAATTAAAATATCATTTATCCAAGATTGTGTCAAATCTGTATTGTCCAAGTCGTCGGGGAAATATTTACATTGTTAGTGTTACCTTGTGAAAGTGACTCATCTCTCCCTAAGTGTGGCACGTTTGTTAGTTTGTTTCTTATCATTATTAGTTACATGGTCCTGTGGATAAGTGTATTCAGTGCACTCCCTGCAGGTGTTCGAATAGATTTCAGCTCATTCTAACATTTGCTTATCTATGTACACGTTTCGTTATAGTTAAAATCAACACATCTATCTAGGTTAGACATGCGCAGATATAAGATAAACAGAAGAGGGGAACCACCGACTGGGTATATCAAGCATTATCGGACAAGGAAAAAGGAAGACAGATTGAATAGGTATTTCATGCAATGGCGGACGACGAAACGGGACATAGCGAGACGAGCTCTCGTACAAGGGCAAAACTACAAGATTCCGGGGAAGACTCGGGGTAAGAAAGATTTATATATCTGTTTTCACACTAAGTCGCATTTCTTACCTGTGTGATTTTAACATCTGTAATCTGTCAAAAGGACTTTAGAGCGGTGGCAGTACCCGTTCATTTATTTATAGCTAATTAGGTAAACTGCTAATACCCAACATTAACAGGCAGGGATAATCCGTTTTCCTCACAGGCCATGTAAAAAGTTGTCTTCTAGACAAACCAGGATCACGTTTCAAACATGACTACCACACCCCTACATGTTCTTACATTATCGATGAGCAGTGCTGTTTCCAGTGTTAAATTCATTTTAAATGAACTTTATTGTATGGTTTGACTTTAAGTAAAGTTAACGGCATTCCATTGAAGACGATGACTCCATAATTCAATAGTACAAATAGTACTGTTTTACACCCATTTTACACTGAGTGCTTGATCCATGATGTTCCACCTGGAGGCGTTCTCCTTAGCTGGACTGAGATATTGTGTTCACGTTTTGGGAGAGAGGCATATTTTGGAAGAACGCCAGCAGAATGCGGGGTGCACATTCTATGTTATTAATGTATAATGACATTAAAAGCTTACTGTGGGTGACATTTGACCAGACGAGTTTTAGAAATCGTTCAAATGAATGAATGAATGAATGAATGAATGAATGAATGAATGAAATAGTGAGTGAGTAAGTTGGGTTTACGCCGCTTTTAACTGTATTCCAGTTATATTGCTTCATCAGTGTTTTGCAATTTAAAAAAACCGTGAAGTCTTCGACCACATGTACTTCCTCTCTGCATTGCGGGTACAGCCGACCGTATGAGGGCACTACCGAAGCTGTCGTCAAGCTAACAGTATCCAGGTTCAGGCTGAGCCAGACGTTTGTAGCGACCAGAACTGGCATAAACATCATAGAGAATTATATTCTTGGCATGCAACAATGTGTTTAATTGACAAACATTTAATAAGAGCAAACTCATCTGCACTTCTTGTGTTTTGTATTTTACTCCGTTCTGCAAAGTGCGCCAATGGCAATGCTACACAGGAACTCGATGATAGCGTGTATAGCATGATATATTCGTATAGAAAAAAATTCACAACCCTCTACATATATATATAGGGAGAGGTGTGTGAATTTGTCTATACGGATATATTATGCTATACACGCTATCATCGAGTTCCTGTGCAATGCTACTGACTCGGTATCCACCATTTGCAGCTAAATATAGCAGCGTATAAAAGTGGCAATGCGGAACTAAAGCGGAAAACAATTTAATCTTTTTATGCAGATCGCTAATGAAAAAATGCAATTCCTATCCCAATGGTCGTGTTGCTTATTATATGTAATTACTGCCCATTGCCATGTTTAATTTCTTACCATGATATCACTCCCAAATGTATTATTTGATTGTCTATCATATCATAACCCTTCGTGAGTAGGTGACATGTTTAATAACAGAGTAAATTTTCTGTTAAATAGCTATCTTGGCCACTTCTGAACACAGTGTTTTCCTACAAAATGGCAAAAGCCGAATGAACATAAATTATTCTCTAATTTATGAATTTTAAAGATGTTATGCCACTCATTGGTGGGAATACAAGTGTAAAAATTCAGGTTCCTATGATGTTTGTGTTATGCTATTTTTAAAGAGTTATAAGAGTTGGACATATTTCTTCTCATACACAGTACCACAGGATGAAAATATCTATGAGTATACACTCATGACATTGTACAACAGGCGATGATGTTCACAATATATATGTCGGAGGGTATGTACATTAATATAATAATATTAATTATTTTGAATATAACTAAGTGTGTCATTAAACATCAAACAATGAATATTCAACATGTCAGTTGAAAGGGGTACAATTACATTTGTATTATTCAAGGGATTTCTAAGCCCCAATATCTCACAGTCCTCTGGCAACTGATGCGTGTATTTTTGTTTGTATTCTCAAGTCCCAAAGTCATTTTTGGTAAATACTACTATCACTATAATGTTAGATTTTAGTGGTAACACTTATTCAAAATCACTCCATTTGATTATTGTGTACATGATGATAAAAGCAACTTTTTTCTTAAATTAATGTTGAGGTGCATGTAACTGCTTCCATGCATAGCAGATGCAGGATGTGAGTGAGTTTGTGCTTCACAAGCTAGAAATGTGCTTTACTATCATCAGCCAAAAGAAAATAGGCGTTATCCCATTTCTGGTCGAGGAGAGATGAGTAATAATATAGTAAAACAATCTCTTAAAATTAGAAATATTGCCCCATTGCATTCAGATCTTGCTCACAACTTTGAAATGTTATTTACTATCACCAGCCAAGATGAAATCTTAAGATTTCATTAAGAGTAGTTTTTTATAGGTGTTATCCCATTTCTGGTAGGGGGATATGAATAATAATAAAGTAAAACACTCTCTTAAAATTAGAAATCCTGAGTCATAGTGTTCAGGCTTTGCTCACAGGTTTGAAGTATTATTTGCTAGTATCATAAGCTAAGAAGAAATCTTAACATTCCATTAAGTGTAGATGTTATGATGATATTATGTATAAAATGTCCTAGGTTGATGATGACCCGTGAACATCTGTATAGATTGATGTATTACCATCTTCCTTGGAAGTGTGTATTTGTCTATTTCTAGACTTGCTAAAGCCAAACTGGGGAAAGTTGAAACTGATAGTTTATACTGAGGGGTTCATTGGTCTGTTGAGGGCTCAAACAACTGAATACAGGTGAGCTACTGCTAGCACTGACTCTACACGCTAGCCATAAAGACATGTCACCAGAGATCTCCCTAATTAATACTGAATAGTTGTCTGTTCAGATCTCTTGCTGCTCAGAAGATTGTTGATACTTGAATTCCAAGGAGGAACTGGCTCTATGAAGGGTGTGAGAATCTCAGTGTAAATTTAAGCAAGGTGATTAGCTCATATAGTTAATGTTGTAGCAGAAAAAAATAATTTTACTTTTCTGTAATTATTTGAATTTCCCTTTGGGAATGAACACGAAAGAAGATTTAATAATATTTTTTGAAATAACTTGTAAATCTGTGAAATTTGGATATGATTGTATATGGCAAGGTTATGTTTTAACTTTTTTAATGTCCACTTGTCTGGAGCATATGTCCAAAGTTACAGATAACCTATGAGTATCACTAACACTGACCTTTCTCATTGATTATGTTGAGGCAAGCCCATGATGCAGCTTCCAAAACAAAAACATATTCAAGTAGTTGCAAGAAGCAGAATTTGACAAATTGTTATAACGAGCAACACTGTTTTGTACTCTGTGCTCAATCACAACAACTGCGCAAAATTCTGTTAAGGGTCTGGCTGTGAAAAGAATATTCAAATAATTATCTCACTTATTATTGATATTTAATATCTACCATTAATTGGTAGGCCAAAATAGACACTGATAAAAAAAATTCAACTGAAAAGAACCATCTGAACCATCAACTAAACACTATGTCTATACATTTAAGGGACCGGTAATGTTCTTATACATTTTTTACACAACTCTCCCTGAAAAGGAAAAATGCAAAGCACTTTATATTTTATTATCCATTTTTCATAAACCTCCCCTAGAGACTGTCATATTTTTGGATAAACCTCCCTGTTTGTTCTGACCTTAATTCGGCTACTGGCAATATTCATTATCATATTTTTATCATTTATCCTATAAGGAAGAGAATATATGGATGTCAACTTCTTTATTATGAGGAACACAACGTTTCGGAGTATATGCTTACTCCTTCATCAGGTGAATGAATGCCATGAGGCAGAGAGCATATATGTACATGTAAGGACAACGAAACTAATAAGATAACAAAAGGTGGAAAATAACAATGGGTACAAGCTAACAAAGGAAGCCAACAGATGATTGGCGCTGATAGGTGATTAGGAATAGACAATTGAAGCCAACACCATTCCACAGAGAATTTTAGTTCATCGGTCACTCATCGGAAGCAAAGATTTTTACTTGCGGTAACCCACCGAAGAGTATCGTATTACACTGCGATGAATTCGATTTGTCTTTGTCGACAATCACGTCAGTGTCCGACGTGTCGGGCGTGATCGGATGAGGCGAAATCGTCCGATGAAGGAACTAAGCTCAGAGCTTAGTTCGCCATCGGACGCCATTTCCGGTCGCAAATCGAGTCAGTGTCGGATGAATGTCGAGTCAGTCCGATGTGTGTCAGAATCGTGTTGTGGAACTATCGGTCGTGTCTAGCCGACGTCTGACGGCAATCTGATGAGTGTCCGATAATTAACAGTCATCTGACGCTCATCTGATTGCAATCTGCGTTCTGCCCTACGCGCCTGATAGCCGCCCATCACAAATTCGATTCTCATCGGAGACATCGTTGTGACATCGGAGGGTAATCGCTCATTAACTCAACTGCCATCCGACACATATCGGACTACGAAAGGAGGATCAGCCGACACTCACTTCGCAGATTTTCATCGAACACTACAGCACCAAGATCCTGAAGATGGCTCCAAGAAAGAACAGAAATGTTGGAGGACAGAAGGCAAAGAAGAGACCTCCCAGCACTCCTCAACAATTTCAAGTGCCAGAAGACTCCACTGTGCCTCCTCCTGAAGATGCAGAGACGGAGGATAGGCCTATTCGGGCCCCAATCACTGCTCAGCCACACGGCATCTTGTTGCATAGTTTGTTGCTGGAGCATAAAAACACAGCCCAGGTCTGCAGCGTTGCGAAGAAGTTGCTCCATGTCTAGTACTGTCAGGAGGTGCAGCCCGCTTTTATACTCGACTGCCGATTTTGGCGACAAATCCGAGCAGTATTGGGTCAGTGTCCAATTATCCTACGAATAGTAACCGATGTGTCGGATTGGTGTCGGGAGAGTGTTGGAAGTGTCAGATTAGTGTCAGGTCACCCTCGAATTACAATCCGACCGCAATCGACTCGCATCTGTTGGAATCTTCGGCACGTACTGGAAGAAACTGGTAATTTTGAAATTGCGGAATGGATTTTCAACGGTTAGAGATCGGTTTAGAGTTCAAATCAATACTAAAACGGCTCTAGTCGTCACATTTCTTTTTATCTTGAAAACGAACACACGTTTGTAGGCCTAATGTGGGTTAGTTTTATAACTATATATATTTATGATGACTCGCTAGTAAAACGTCATTGTGCGCCCCAAACTATGTAGTCACCAAATTTTAGACGCAGTGTATCTCTGTTCTATTTGTTATAGTTTTCTGAAATTTGAATTGGACATATGTGTAAATGAATAGAAAGTAAACGGATTTTTTTCAAGCAATTGCTTAATTATAACATGTCATATTTGGTAAGGGAGGTAATCGCATATAGTGGTCAAATACATGGTTAAGATGCAAAACAGGGAATGAATTGAAACCAATATTGTTTTTATTCTTCTAAAAATGCCTGTGTTGATTGAACATTTTGGGAAAATTGTGTTTTTGTAAATCTTATTTGTTTGCCATTTTAAGGCTTGAAAATGTGTTGATGCCTTTCTTGTGAGGATAGTGACTAAAAGTCTTAGCGGTCAGATCGGCATTTGAGTCTGAGCCCTGTTCCTGGCCCTACATCAGAATTAAGCATTTGACAATAAACACAATAACCTGGAGTTATTTATTAATTCAGCACTAGGCTAGTGCAGCATAATTATATTTACTCTTGATAATAACATGACTTCAGTTTTTACTGCACAATTATCTACTTTTAAACTGGAAAATGTCAGTATTTTGCATAATATATAAACTTGACAGGGTACCAAGGGTTGTCCAAATGTTTTCTGGTTTGGTTTGGTTTGGTTTGTTTGTTGTTTAACGCCGCACTCAGAAATGTTCCCTTGGATAAACTGGAAAGTTATGTATGTATTCTTATACTATTGATAAGGTTTTATAGTTTTAAACATGGTCACCATGGCCAGAGTCTATTAGTCGCTGTTAATCGTCCATCTTTTTAAAAATGATTATCGACTTTGGCCTGACATATATGTTCCATAATTTGTGATTCATCCTTTACAGCAAAAGTGCTTGTGTCACCAAAGACGAACGTACATATATGTACGTCTTTGGTGTCACCAAAGTGTGTATCTGCTGTCACGGGCAATAGAAAGCAAAGTAGGTACAAACCTGGAAAAAATCTATCGTAGACCCCACTTGGTTCATCAAATTAGCTGCTTGGATTGTGGAACAATGACAAAATGTGTTTTTGCCTATTCGACTGTCAGTTACACCTTTGCTGGTCTAAAGCAAAACAACCCCTTCTTCGGCCATCGAGGCAAGGGCTAGGGACTTGCAGAACTTCAAAGTGTTTCTTGTGACATACTGTTTAAAAGGTACATGACCCTTGACCCTCTGTTACCCAGACCTTTGTTGAATGACCCTCACACTTGTACCATGTTATTAAATATATTCTCCCCTGATACTCCTTAGACATCTTATGTTGTTCAAGTCTTTCAAAACAATCTAATTTGTCATTTGTTTTGTTTTTATATTTCAAAAATGATCTTTTTACGAAAGGTTGAAACAAGCTTATTCTGTTTAACCGTACATTATGTTGCAAAAATACTAGATTCCTGTAATCATTGTTACCACTTCTTCTCACAATAGATGTTTGTACCAAAATTGTCTGGTCCAGATTCGATTATTTACAGACCGCCGTCATATAGCTGGAATATTGATGAGTGCGGCGTTAAACGACAAACAAAACCAAAATATGGTTGAAGTGTTATAAAGTTAGGTCTTTCCTAAATCATTGTTGAGAAATTTGACCTGACTGATTCTATACCATTCTCAAAGCTTAAAAAATAAACCCTAAAAAATTGTGAAAATTACCACCACTGTGAATTAGTCATTATAACATATTTGTGAGGGTGTTTGTCATGAACTATAGTTTATAAACATGCATGATATAAGTGCGAAAATCAACTAATTGTTATTTGTTTGTAGCTCATCAGTCCTTTCAAGCCATGTGAGTGTATGAAATGGATTGTTGGCAATCTTTATGTTATTCCTTCATCTGTCGGTGAATAGGTTAGGTGAAATGGTGTTTAACGTCGCGTCCAATATTATTGCACTTATATAGCGACGTGCATGCACGTGTGTGTGTGTGGCTGCTTGTACTAGACCGGACTGATGTCGATGTATAGTGCTAGCTCACTGAGATACCATGCCGCAGTTTAACATCAATACTCCACTCAGACACAGTATACTGACTCCGAGCCGACCGGTCATTGTTTTAGCCCCTTAATGCCGAGCGCCAGACAGGGTAACAACAAGTACCATCTTTTAACGTCCTTTGGTATGACGCGGCCGGGGATCGAAACCCGGCCCTTCTGCTCTCCGGGCGGACGCTCTCCCTCTAGACCACGTAGGTGGTCAGCACATAAAGATATAACTCGCCAGCTAATTGTGAGAGGTTATGCGAGGTACTTTCTTTATGTGACCTTTCGCACATAATATACTTGAAAAGTTTGGCGCTGATATTTAACCATTTTCCAAAGAGTTCATTAGGATGACAAGGTAGACACAATTGTATGGATAACAACTTCTTTTATAGATGACTTGACAACGGTATAAGGATCTATACCGAAACGTCGCATTTTACAGTATTAAAGAAGTTGTTATCCATAAAACTGTGTCTATCTTGTCATCAGTCAACTTCTAAGTAATGCCTATCAAACACTTTAGTTCATTAGGATATAAAGATATACTGTAAAACTGTTGATTTTATCATTGTATACCATTACATTAGTTTATTTCTTGGTTTTGGCTGCAGAAGCGGTAGTTCAAAATGATAGCAGATATGATAGCAAAAGCTACAAAGCTAAAGATAACGCATCCGGGAATAACATTTGGCGTAGTCGAACGGGGCTGTGGATCGAGACTGCTAAGCAGAGGGCTCCGAGAAAATAAGTACTCTTTCAGCATTTAACATGTCCTAGACTTAATATAGAACTTCCTACCATGGTTGGGGGCAGGGGTGGCCAAGTCTCCTGAGACACCGGATGCGCAGATTTGGTCACGCCAGAAACCTATCATCGGGGGTTCGAATCCCGGTTCATCCTGATTACGTTTCTATGTTTGTGAGCACAATACACGTCTCGCGTGGTAAACGTCTGAAATCTGCATCACTTGGAGCTTTCCTCGCACATTAAGCTGACACCTCGTAATATAACTGGAAAACTGTTATAATTTAGTATAAAGCACTATGACTATATTTACATAAATACTGTCTTACACTTGAGTGTTATCCATCTCCAAACACGTATAATGGATATGATCTTCTAAATGTTATAGAGCAATGATAGTTTAATTACATACAGCAAGCATAATCGGAATATTCATATGCATTTACGAAACAGGTTAATGTATAGATCATAGCAACATGTCCTCATTACGGTTTTCTGCGTTGGCGCTAAAAATAACTTGGAAAGCCCTACTGTTAGTCACTTGTGAAAATAGCGTTGCCATATACAACACGCATATCGACGTCTAGTTGCCTGGTATATGTGGGACACGACATCAACACAAATCTTTCTAAATCTGTTTAAACATGGCACATTAAACAATGCGTTTTCGGGCAATGTCTCTTGACAAGAACTTATAAAGTTTACAATGGCTACAATAGTTGTATGTGCTCTTGAGAAGGTAGAAACAGTTGTCTTTAAAAAAAGTACCAATAAGAAACTGTCAACATAATGTTATTATCACCTCAATACTTAAACGCACATATCAGGTGTTTGGGGGAATGGGGTGGGGGGTGGGGGTTGGGGTGGCAATAACTACGAGTATGGATATACATTGTTATCAACTAAAACAACATGGTTTGTGGGAATTTGATATAAGATGTATTATCAACACAGGGAATTATCAAGCTCTCCCGTTAATAGGTACTTAAACAGACAATGGGTTATATTCCCCGTTTCTGAAAAATACTCAATTGCAAGTAAAATATTGTCTATAATTTTCTTGTCTGTTTGGTTCTGGTATTGCGAATTCCGTATACAGGTTGATAATATTGAAACAAATTATATACAGTGATCTATAATTTGTAGTTATGTTAAATATCAATGATCAACTATGCACTATGCACGCTTGTGAGGCGTATGTTGACTCGTTTTGTGAAACTTAACTCATTTAGACCTGTCAAAAGTGATTAATATTATGAGCATCGATCCATGCAATTACGATCGATGACATGCATCAACCAAGTCAGCGAGCCTGACCACCCGATCCCGTTAGTCGCCTCTTACGACAAACATAGTGGTCATTTACGGCAAGCATGGGTTGCTGAAGATCTATTCTACCCCGGATCTTCACGGGTCTCTTGCTGTAAGTATAAACCGCCATCAAATCGATAGTTTCATTTCCAGAGAAGTATTTGTGCAGGGTTCGATATATAATAGAGATATAATAATATAATACAGGGAAGACGTGTGCGACAGATAATATACAAAAATATCATTTCAATAAAAACGATTGATTGATTTATCCCTCGATAATAATTGTGAACAGATCTTTCAAAATCTCTTCGTGAATAATGAGTAAATACGGACATTTTTCGCTAGAACTTTCCCGACTAGATGTAGCAGTTATGAGTTATGTGTTTATGAGGATACCATAAGGAGAGTTGCCAGATAATGTTAACATCGTTTGATCTAACAGTTAAACATCTGCTGTAATCTTCTCTTACGGACATTCCTGTAATGACAAGAAGCTTTGTCTTTTCACTCTTTCATAAACAATACTTGTCCATGTTGATTTCATAGGCATAACAGAGTATAAAACGTACTGATGCAACTCATCACACAACTCATATTACAAGTCTCTACATATCAAAAGCAGGTGATTAAAACATCGTTTATCCAAGATTGTGTCAAATCTATATTGTCCAAGTCGGAAAAATGTTATCATTGTCAGTGTTACCTGGATGCACGGGTTGCCCAGTTGTCTAAGGCGTCGTGATTCGCTGTGCAGAGTTGCGTCCCTTGAGCACGCCCGAAACCTATGATTGTGGGTTCGAATCTCGGTTCGCCCCGATTATGTTCCTAGGTTTGTCAGCACCATACCCGTGCCCGTGGGTTCACCGAAGTGGTAAACGTCTGACACCTGCATCACTTCGGGCTTTCCTCGCACATTAAGCTGACACGCCGCGATATAACTGGAGTACTGTTAAAAGTGGCGTAAAACCCAACTCACACACTCAGTGTTACCTTGTCCAAGTGATTCATCTCTCCCTATGAGGAGACACGGTATGTATTGATGTCTGATTGGCCATACGATACTTCGCAGAGTGACCTCCCTTAGACCATTCAGATCTGATGATCATGTGTGTGGGTTACCGGATTATGTCCGTGATGTGTTTGCCTTATACCTGTGCTCTTGTGTTTCGTCGAAATCGTAATTATCATTTAAGTAGCATGTTGCATGTTCAACAGTATTGGCAACCAGTGTATGTTTAATGGTAATTAAATCCGAGTAACGGCGTTTTCTTAATTTGACTTTCAACAACACGTGAATTTTGATGCACCGAAACGTACAAATATTATGAAAGACAATTACAAATCTGTTGTTTTTCAAAAGAAGTCGAATTTAGTGGGACTTTTTAGAAACCATCATGTATCGATTGAACAGTATCTTACTGTGGTTTATTATGTAGAAAACCATATTCGGTCACAGATAACTTGCAGAATTGAGGCGAATGTAAATACAGAGAAGAGGGAAGGCTGGTTAGAAAGTTTGCTTTGATTTTTTAAGAGACTATTATTAACTATATATATGGCTAGACATGTGGCAAGTCTAGACGTCTCGGCCCCCATGATGACAGGTATTACGACACAATACATAGATACCTACACTGGCATTGGAGAACAACACGAAGTAGTAGAAACACAACAATGAGCACAAGGCTATTGGCTCTCATGCCACCTCTCGAAGCTCCACGCGCTAAGGTGACAGCCGTCATTCGTTTAGAGACTACGCTTACCTATGAATTCTATATATATAGATCAGCGGCCATTGCAATGACGCGTCTGTGTATGATAAGTCACAGGACCATGTAACTAATGATATCAATAATAAACAAATTCGCAAGAGACGTAGCATGTCGTAATGTAGGGGGTCGTGTTGTGAAGTGATCAAGTAACACATGCCTTGGTGTTATTGTGATCTTGCTGCATGACTGAACACATCTGAGGTTAGACATGCGCAGATATAAAGATAAACGGAATAGGGGAACCACCTACTGGGTATTTCAAGCAATATCGGACAAGGAAAAAGGAAGACAGATCGAATAGTTATTTCATGCAATGTCGGACGACGAAACTGGACGTAGCGAGACGAGCTCTCGTACAATGGCAAAACTACAAGATTCCGGGGAAGACTCAGGGTAAGAAAGATTTATATAACTGTTTTCACACTAAGTCGCATTTCTTGCCTGTGTGATTTTAACATCTGTAATCTGTCAAAAGGACTTTAGAGTGGTGGCAGTACCCGTTCATTTATCTATAGCTAATTAGGTAAACTGCTAATACCCAACATTAACAGGCATGCATAATCCGTTTTCCTCACAGGCCATGTAAAAAGTTGTCTGCTAGACAAACCAGGATCACGTATCAAACATGACTACCACCCGCCTACATGTTCTTACATTATCGATGAGCAGTGCTGTTTCCAGTGTTAAATTCATTTTAAATGAACTTTATTGTATGGTTTGACTTTAAGTAAAGGTAACGGCATTCCATTGAAGACGATGACTCCATAATTCAATAGTACAAATAGTACTGTTTTACACCCATTTTACACTGAGTGCCTGATCCATGATGTTCCACCTGGAGGCGTTCTCCTTAGCTGGACTGAGATATTGTGTTCACGTTTTGGGAGAGAGGCATATTTTGGAAGAACGCCAGCAGAATGCGGGGTGCACATTCTATGTTATTAATGTATAATGACATTAAAAGCTTACTGTGGGTGACATTTGACCAGACATGTTTTCGAAATCGTTCAAATGAATGAATGAATGAATGAATGAAATAGTGAGTGAGTGAGTAAGTTGGGTTTACGCCGCTTTTAACAGTATTCCAGTTATATCGCTTCATCAGTGTTTTGCAATTTAAAAAAACCGTGAAGTCTTCGACTACATGTACTTCCTCTCTGCGTTGCGGATACAGCCGACCGTTAGCTGTCGTCAAGCTAACAGTATCCAGGTTCAGGCTGAGCCAGACGTTTGTAGCGACCAGAACTGGGATAAACATCATAGAGAATTATATCCTTGGCATGCAACCATGTATTTAATTGACAAACATTTAATAAGAGCAAACTCATCTGCACTTTGTTTTGTATTTTACTCCGTTCTGCAAAGTGCGCCAATGGCAATGCTACACAGGAACTCGATGATAGCGTGTATAGCATAATATATTCGTATAGAAAAAAATTCACAACCCTCTACATATATATAGAGAAAGGTGTGTGAATTTGTTTGTCTATACGGATATATTATGCTATACACGCTATCATCGAGTTCCTGTGCAATGCTACTGACTCGATATCCACCATTTGCAGCTAAATATAGCAGCGTATGAAAGTGGCAACGCGGAACTAAAGCGGAAAACAATTTAATCTTTTTATGCAGATCGCTAATGAAAAAATTCAAATCCTATAAAAATGGTCGTGTTGCTTATTATATGTAATTACTGCCCATTGCCATGTTTAATTTCTTACCATGATATCACTCCCAAATGTATTATTTGATTGTCTATCATATCATAACCTTCGTGAGTAGGTGACATGTTTAATAACAGAGTAAATTTTCTGTTAAATAGCTATGTTGGCCACTTCTGAACACAGTGTTTTCCTACAAAATGGCAAAAGCCAAATGAACATAAAATTATTCTCTAATTTATGAATTTTAAAGATGTTATGCCACTCATTGGTGGGGATACAAGTGTAATAATTCAGGTTCCTATGATGTTTGTGTTATGCTATTTTTAAAGAGTTATAAACCAAACTCACTCACTAGAAAATTGTTTGTTCTTAACACTGCACTTAGCAATATTTCAGCTATATGACGGTGAATAATCAAGCCTAAACAGGACTATCAAGTGATTGATATAATGAATACATCAACCAATTCCTGTTAATCGACACTTGTGACAAGAACAATCGCCTCTTGTGACAAGTATATCAGCACATTGTTTTCTTTACCTTTGTTTGTTGCCGCACTCAGCAATGTTCCAGCTATATGTCCGCGGTCTGTAATAATAAATAATTGAGTCTGGACCTGAGAATCCAGTGATTGGGCATCAATCCAAGCAATTACAGCAGCATAGGTAGCTGAATACCCCCAGTCTGCACTATTGCAGCTGTATGAAAGCAACCAGTATTTATATAATCATCTCTGTACCACAATACTGTTGTGCCGTATTGTTTTCATTGTTGTTTAATGACATTGCTCAGCAATATTCCAGCTATATGATGGTCTGTAATTAAAGTCTTGACCAGACAATCCAGTGATAGACATCATGAGCATCGATCCACACGATTGGGATACGATAACATGCATCAACAGTCAGCAAACCTGACCATCCAATCCCATTAGTCACCTCTTACGGCTTGCATCATCGCTTTTTATGGCAAGCATGGGTTGCTGAAGACCTACTCTAACCCAGATATTCACAGGTGTCCCATCATTGAACAAACAATACACTTCACCTGTTCATTCATTATGTTTAATGCCACTCAGGAATGTTGAAGTTGTATGATCGCAATCTGATAATAATAAGACTGGACCAGGCAATCCCGTGATTGAACAACAATCTTGTAGACTGCATTGCACTCAATGGTCAATCAAACCAGTGATTAGTATCGCCTCATGTGATGGCAGCCAGTATACAATCTATATTTTTTCTAATATTACAATAAACAGGCTATACTTACATAAATGCGTCCAAATTACCTCTTCCACAGCATCTAATTTCTCTCCGTAAGCAGCAGTTGAGATGTTAACTATGTATACTCAAGAAGCTGCCATGTTTTTCTTTGTATGTTGTATAATGCCATACACAGCAATAGTACAACTGTGAATAATTGCGTCAAACCAATGATTGATATCAGTGAGCACAATTTACATCCTTGAGGATTGATTCCCCACAAAGGTAAATATGTGAAGCCCATTGCTTCTTTTCAGTTGTAGTAAAAATATTGCTAAAACTCTCACTCACTCCCACTTGAAAGTAACATTTATTTAATTGTGTTGTGCATTTTAGAATGTGCAGAGCCGGTGTGGTAGCCTACTGGTTAAAGCATTCACTTGTCAGGCTTAAGACCCAGATTCGATTCCCACTTGGGTACAATGTGTGAAGCCCATTTCTGGTGTCCGCTGTAATATTGTGTAGACTGCATTGCTTAAAGCGGCGTAAAACAATACTCACTCAGAAACACACAGTTTCTGATGCTCAAGCTGCTTAGGTTGTTAGGTTGAAGGAGATAGATTGGCAGCTAACTGAAATGTACCACCATGGTCTTTATATTATTTTTTAGCACCTGTTAGGATGTTTGATGAACAGAGGCACTAGAGTAGCCTAGAGGTAAAAGCGTTTGTTGATCATGCTGTTCAATTCCCCACATGGGTACAATGTGTGAAGCCTATTTCTGGTGTCCTCCGCTGTAATATTGCTGGAATATTGCTAAAAGCGAAGTAAAACAATACTCGAATCTTTCGGATACTGAATTAAGCTGAAGTTTCTTTGTTTGAAATAGATACATTGACAGCTAACTGAAATGTACCACCATAAATTTGTCTTTATATTTAAGGATGTTTGATATTTTGAAAGTGAACAGTAGCCTGGTGATAAAAGCGTTTGTTCGTCACGCTTAAGACCCAAGTTTGATTCCCCACTTCTGGTGTCCCAAGCTGAAGTTTCTTGTGTTGAAGGAGATACATCACCGACACCTGACTGCAATGTACCAACATGAATTTGTCTTCATTTTATTTTAGGATGTTTCATATTTTGAAAATGAACAGGTAAGGTAAGTGGTTAAAGCGTTCATTCCTCACGCTGAAGACCCAGGTTTAATTCCTATATGAATACAATGTACATCCGCCGTGATCTCACATGAATATTGGTAAAACTGGCTGAAACAATACTCAAAACACAGTCTTTCTGATGCTCAAGCTGCTTAGGTTGAAGGAGGTAGATTGGCAGCTAACTGAAATGTACCACCATGGTCTTTATATTATTTTTTTACCACCTGTTAAGATGTTTGATGAACAAAGGCACTAGAGTAGCCTAGTGGTAAAAGCGTTTGTTCATCATGCTGTTCAATGTGTGAAGCCCTTTTTCTGTTGTCCTCCGCTGTAATATTGCTGGAATATTGCTAAAAGCGAAATACAACAATACTCACTCGAATATTTCGGATAGTGAATTAAGCTGAAGTTTCTGTTTGAAATAGCTGTTAATGTATCACCATGAATTTGTCTTTATATTTTAGTATGTTTGTAATTTGAAAGTGAATAGGTTAGGTTAGTGGTTAAAGTGTTCATTCCTCATGCTGAAGACCCGGGTTTAATTCCTATATGGGTACAACGTACATCCGCCGTGATCTTACATGAATATTGGTAAAACTGGCGTAAAACAATACTCACTCACTTAGAGTGTGCATTGAACTCAAATCTTATGTTTGAATGCAACCTGTCGTTATTTTAAGATGTTTGATATTTTGAAAAAAAGAACAGTAGTGTAGCCTACTGGTTAAAGTGTTTGTTCACCACAGATTCGATTCCCTACTTCTGATGCTGTGCCACTCCTGGAATATTGAAAAAGCAGCACAAAACAATTCTCAATTCTCTCATTTCATTCTGTTCTATTGCATTTGACAATGTTTGATTCTGAAATATATAATTTCCAACCACATCAAAAGTACAAATTGACACAACACAGGGTTTTCTTTAGTCTTTATTGTAACTGTAACAATCTTACAATATTGGTCAAACCTCCAAGTTGAAGATTCACCATCCTGTATGCCATACACAGCAATATTGCAGCTATGTGGTGAGGGCCTGTAAATAAGTCTGGACAAGACAATGATTATTATTGTCGTTGAAAGGTTTATTGTTGCGCTCAGCAGTATTCCATCTATATGACTGCAGTCTGTAAATAATCAGACCAGACTATCCAGTGATTGATATCACAAGCATCGATCCACACAACTGGGATCAATGACATGCATCAATGAAGTCAGCGATAGAGGCTGACCACCCAATCCTGTTAGTCGCATCTTATGGCAACATAGGTTGATGAACACCTATTCTACCCCGGATCTTCACGGGTTAATTGGAATTGTCAACAACTCACAATCTGGACCAGTAATTGGTATTGTGAACAAACAATCCATGTTCTCAAAACACAATTACAAATCAGACATGCTAAATCTTGAAGATTCAGCAAATTGTTTTCAGTGGTCTGTAGATAATCAAGTCTGGACAATCCATGATTGAACACATGAGATTGATCCATGCAATTTGGGATACGAAGACATGCATTTGTTTTCATTGTTTAGTGTTTAATGCTGCCTTCCAGCTATATGATGCTGGTCTGTAAATAATTGATTCTGGACCAGTGATTCAATCGATCAAAATTGGGTTATGATGACATGCATCAACCAAGTCAGAAAGTCTGACCACCCGACCCCTACAACCTGATCCTGTTAGTCAGACGGTCACTTTTTATGGCAAGCATGAGTTGCTGATTCTACCCCGGTCATCCAGGTACAATTGTGAATCTTACAACCTACATCTGTACAGCATACTGTTTTGTTTTCATTCTTTAATGCCATGTGCTGGCAGCCTGTAATTAATCTCATCCAGATTGATCACTTAATCCAGTGATTAGTATTGTCAGCAGTATTGCAGCTATGATGGCAGCCAGTAAACAATCTATATTTTCTAAGAACATTACAAAAGACATGCTATACTTACATGATTTTATTGTGTCCAAATTATGACCTCAATGGCTTCACTCCAAAATCCAGTTGGTAACCAGCTGGGCACAACGAGATGTGGACTTTGTATACTTCTTTGATGATTTTGATTAAGCTGGTTAATGTTTGTGTCTTTGTTGTATAAAGCCACACACAACAATATTACAGCTACATGATGGCAGCCTGTAAATAATCAAGCCTGGACAATCCAGTGATTGATATTGTGAACAACGATCCACCTTGTCAGGGTACATTGACACATAATCAACAAATCTGGTCAATTTTGACCATCCAATCCTCTTCGTCACCTCATGCCCAGAAGAGGTTGCTATGAGGAATCACCTGAGCCTTTACTACAAGTGTACAAATCTTTGCGTAATAGGTCAATACTCCAAAAAGTTGTATTATTGTGTTTATTGTTTAACTCTACACTGAGTATTATTGCAACTGACAATGCCCTGCAAATAACAGTCAGTGCTTGACAGCAATATTTGTGATTGACAATGAGCAACGATTTAAGCCCTCAGTGTTCGATTTCCCACATGTCAAACGTATAAAGCCCACTGTGGTGATATTGTTGTGATATTGTTGGTATATTGCTAAAATCATACTCACTTGAAAGTGAACACATTTTTTTAATTATGATGTGTACAAAAAAATAACTAGACTGTAAATTCTGAAATTCAAAGACACAAACAATGACTGCCTGAAGCATATTAGATTGTAGGATATACTTGGATATATAATTCCAAAGTACACCCATGGATTGGCCTAAATATGATAATTGACCATGTGTGGTGGAGTAGTCTACTGGTTGAAGTGTTTGCTGAACATGGGTTCGATCCTTCACATGGGTAAAATGTGTGATGGTGTACCCCACCCTGATATTGCCAGAATACACCTAAAAACGGTGTAAAACCCTACTCACTCACAAGTTCACACATTTGTTTAATTATGTTATTGTGTATTTTAAAGTGTGCATTGAGTTTTAACTGTAGCCGTTGTTTCAGAAATTTGAAAGACACAAGCAATGTCTTTCTGAATCTAAATGTCAATGTCTTTCTGAATCTAAATGTCAATGTCTTTCTGAATCTAAATGTAAGATATACATGGACTGATAATTCCAATATATCACCAGGGATCATTCTTCATATTAATTTTTTATTAAATGTTGGGATATCTGATACATTGATATTGAACTCCTTGATTTAATTATGCCATTATGAATCTTAGACTGTGCATTGAATTCAACTGTTGCTGTCAATTGTGATTTTCAAACATTCTTTTTCTGCAGGAGAATTAACAAGGTCTACAGCAGTGTTTTAGATTACAGGGACACAATGACAGATATTTCTAATGTGTTTTTGTCTCACATATTAATTTCAAACACCTGTCACATATTGAAATTAAACCTGTTAATTATTTTGAGTGATTTGAATTCTACTGTAGCCATCAATTCAGATTTATTTTCATATGCGAGAATAGAGTAAAATTGCAACATAGATGTTAATTGTTTTAAGAGTGTATAAGAAACCAATATGTCCAGCTAATATTATTGAAGAAAATACATTCATTTCATTTCCATTTACATTATGCTCAAGCATCCTGAATGATACATTTTGAACATACAACCACTTCAAAATCTACAAATTGATAGTTTAAAGATTACAAATGTTACAGAATAGGTCAGTTCTTCAACTTATTGTAATGTGTTTGGTCATGAAAATACAATAAATGACCCAAACCATTATTGATTGGTGCTTTTGAAGACATGATGAATGTTTTTAGAGCTGGATTGCAATTGAGAAAATATTACTTGACCTTACAAGACAATAATTTCATTTCATTCATCTCAAAGCAAAATATTTCCCAAAATGGCCAAAATGATAATGACAAGTACTGTTTAACTACAGTTGAAACTGGTGGCTGGTGAACCAGCCCAAATTAATCTTTGTTGTTACCATGTGACAATTGATCATAATATGATTGTCACTATTTGTTCAATCTTGAAGTATTCTAAGCCAGTAAAATGTCTAAAGACTACTTATTTATTAGTAACAAGACTTTGAAGCCACAGTTGCATCAAGTAATTAATATCAACTACTGACAGAAAAATGTACCCTTACATGATAATGAGATCTAGCAAAGAACTATATATCAACTGCTGCTAAGCCAGTTAACTCTTACTCTATATGTTATACTGTAGTAAGTAAATAACATTAAATATGAAATATGTCATTTCTGCTTTAACATATTCACAATTCGTATTTGTATATCATACCCTGTGGAAATAAGGGACATTTCAATGTTAATGAAAAGTATTATTTTTCTTTTCAAGATGTTGCCACCATGCACTCACCCTCATATTACACAAAGTAATGTCATCTACTCCTAACCCATGGTGTAAACTACTGCGACAAAGCAACATGATAATGGAATCTCACGAAGAGATCATAAATAAAATCATTAAATAAACCCTTGTTTCTTGACAACTTGAATTTAAATATTGTAAATTCAAACAATTTCTATGCTTGTAACATGTCTATTTATGAATGATAAGGCTTTTAAGCCACAATTGCATCAACACAGTGAAACAGACTTATTGTCATAATTTGAACAAATTATCAGCTGCAAAAATTCTCTGCAATGTACATTCCGAACTATCTCTTACTGGAGAAATCCATACCATACATCATGAAATATATCATTTTCCTCACACCATATTTATTAGTAGTATTTGTCTCATGCAGTGGGAAATATACGGCTTTTCAGTAATGTACTGAAGACTTTTACAGTAGTTGAAGTTTTAATAACTGCCCCCTCCTTTGAACCCAATTCGTCTTATTCCTGCCATCATCCTAAACCATCCAACTTCGTAAGGCCTAAATAGAAAACATTAATCACAGTAACGCTACCAACACAGGCATAAATTCAGGTCAAAACAAAGTCTCTTGAACTTAGCAAACACTTCAACTATGCTGTAGTCGATACAGACACATGTTGGCACTGACAAATACTAACATACAACCAATAATACTAATGTTTAAATGAGCAGCAACGCAGTTTACGGGGTCTAGATTCGCCCGCTACAAACAGCTCAATTACCGCACTACAGCACTACCGCTGTCTCGCAATACTGTTCTGAATGCACTACTCAACTGACACGCCTTGGCGATCCAACACCCCTTTTCGAAAACACCCTCGAATTAAAAGCACGATAAAAATGATGAGGCGATTATTGCAAATCCCAGCCACGTGATGTGTAGCAACAGATGCACTTACTTTTCAAAAGGTAAAATATATCCCACAACTCATCAATATGAACATCAAATCCATTGAATATATAACCCACAATATTAGTTTGTAAACACACATTCACAGATTAAGTGAAAGCCTAAGATATATCATATTATGTCCATTTCTTTCTCACAGCAAAATACCGTTTCCTCACCTGTAGAATATGGCAATCCAAGGGGCGGGAAATGCGCGCGCCACCAAGGAAGTGACATCGGTCAAATAAAGTTACCTCCCCTGGCAATGACCAGTTAAACTGGATGTGTGTGGCTTGAACGCACAGCTCTCAATGCGCATTCGGATGCCTATTAAAGAGGACCAGTACCAAAACGAATTTGTTTATTACTCTTTGAAAAGACGACTGTACGCCCAAACGAAACAGTGAAATATCACATTGTTATTAAATACCATAATTTAATCATTCACAAAGTATTTTCAAATGGATACAAATTAGAACTACATCATTACATTTATATTTTCACTTGGCATTTCCTAAACATACATTAACTTCCTGACAGCTAACTTGATAGAGATCTTGAACAGAGGGCATAATGTCCTTGGAACGGATTTTCGTACTAACAAATTACCTTTTTATAAAGCAAGCCTTTTTTAAATACCAATTCCAATGGGTTTTTTTTTTAAATTCCCTATTTGTAATGCCAAGTGTTGACAGTAACGTTCACCAATATGTATCATTTCGTTCTCCTATTAGAAACCAGCCCTTCTCTTGGGTTCATCGATCTCAGTTGTCTTTACAGTTAACCATATTTTCATCGTTGCTAACAACATATAGGTGAAATGACCGGATAATTCTTTGCTAATTGCTCCAATTGCCTTCACAAGAAGTGACCGACGTGTTTTTATTGTTACACAATGCCCCAAGCCACATTATCCCCGAGGACGTGCAATATGTCACTTACATTTTCTCACACCTACAACAACAAATCACCTGCACCCCCTGCATGCTGGTATCATTCAGGCTGATCCTCACTTTGCCACCAGGCTGGTGGGGATTAACAGTGGTGTTGTTTGCACTAGGAAAGGCACCATGTACAAAGGTGGTAGGTGAAGTGATCTCACTTGGACAATCAACAGCTATAGGTCCCTATCAGTGAACACGGTTAACATCATGAGCCACCAGGTTAATGGTGGATAAGTAGTTTTCATTATATGAAAGTATTCAATCATTTAGAAAACATTTTTAATTTGGAGTGAATAACAATTAGTGAGCGAAACCATTTAATGACACTGCAAACTTTGTTCAGTAAAGACACTAACAGAAGCGGTTGTAAAATGTACAAACAAGCCCCTTTCACTGCATTTCAATCGTCTCAACATTGATGGCTGTTGTTCCAAAATACCTTCTGCAATAGGTGTAGGCCTTCTGCAATAGGCATATCTGTTTCATAATTTAACACCGGACAAAGGTGACGTCTGCGATGAGATTCTGTGTCCTGTTCCCTGGTGAACGTCAATTGTTTTATCGCTATGGTTTAGCGATTTTAGCAGAACGAAGAGACTATATGAAGCTCTATAGAAATCACGCGCGCGTAACATGAGCATGTGTAAGTTTGTGCATATTGGAGCATGAGCCACGGTTACGATATAGCAAGACAGGCTAGCAGTATAGCGCGTTTATTTAGCTGTTAGCTGATGAAACGTAGCGCATGTTTAATTAATCATCGGTTTTACTAAAAATATATATATGTGTGTGTTTGCGCGCGCGCATAATCTTCACATAAATAAACTACAAACTCACTTTTCTACAGTATATAGTCCTGTTCATTTTCTGTATATATGTTGTACATATATCTTCTAACGAACTACGATTATAATTGATTAAAATTAGTGGTCCCTTAGAGTATGTTATAACCATACTTTTCTTGTATCACTCCCATTCTCAAACTTAGGCAACATTGGTGTCAAGCACAACTCCAGTTCTTGGATGCTGTTGGCAAACTTCTGAAGATGGATTACGATTGTGTCAGTGTGACAACCTCGATATGAACTGTGATGTGAACTGTGACATTAACTTCAAGTGGCGAATATTTTTATACAATGGATTTAAGGGATGGGTGAATTAAAATGTTGAATGAAATAAAGTAAAAGAGGGTTATCAAACATCTTGAGTCATTTCTTTTGTCTATAACAGGACAAGTCCATTTTCATGATAGGGGTTAATTACCTGATTAACAAATGCAACCAGGTATGACATTGTTGTTTTTAGGTGTCTCACAACTCGGCTGTCTTACTAATTGGAGAACACCGTGAACATATCCTTCCTGATACCGGAATGCCTTATAACCCACGACAATTAAGAACTCGGTTTCATTGTTTTAGTTCTTTGTGAAACCCAAGTGAGATATTGTGAATGGACTTCCACGAATGTAAACCAATATCCGCCACTATATTTCAGCAACGCACGAAGCCCGACATCGCTGCTTGCAGCTATATTTCTTCTCATACACAGTACCTAAGGAGGAAAATATCTAGGAGTATACACTCAAGATATTGTACAACAGGCGATGATGTTCACATTATATATTTCGGGGGGTATGTACATTAATATAATAATATTAATTATTTTGAATATAACTAAGTGTGTCATTAAACATCAAACAATGAATACTCAACATGTCAGTTAAAAGGGGTACAATTACATTTGTACTATTCAAGGGATTTCTAAGCCCCAATATCTCACAGCCGTCTGGCAACTGATGCGTGTATTTTTGTTTGTATTCTCAAGTCCCAAAGTCATTTTTGGTAAATACTACTATCACTATAATGATAGATTTTAGTGGTACCAATTATTCAACATAAATCCATTTGATTATTGTTTACATGACGATAAAAGGAACTATTTTTTTAAATAATGTTGGAGGTGCATGTAACTGCTTCCAGGCATAGCATATGCAGGATGTGAGAGAGTTTGTGCTTCATCTTAGAAGACTAACTTAAAAAATAAAAGAAACTAATAACATATAGAAATATTACAGCTGTAGAGTAGAAATTGTTGAAAACGATTTCTCTTGTTGAAAAAGATTTCTTTTATGTTCCTTTGATTCCCCCACCACCCTATTCTTTTTCTCAATTTTTTAAAGGAAAAAAAACCATATGTCATACCCGGAATGACAAAATCTTCTTCCTGGTCAGCATTAAAATAACCGGTAAACTCATTGAACCATTCCTGGTAGCTTATTGACATATATACGTTGAAGCTTTCATAACCGTTTTGCCAGCAAAATGTCCTCATATATCTGGAGAGACCAAACATATTTTATGGTCTCTGATATATATGGAATCTGAATGATATCATTTCAAAATCAGGCTTCAAAATTACCATCTTAAGACAGATAACATATGTTTAAAAACCCATTACTAATAGAGAACTGAACTTGTTATCTCATGTGTCATCATTGACATTAATATTTGCAAGGCAAAGCAACAGTAAGAGTTATCCTCCCTTCACAACTTGATCAAAATGGCCGTCTGGTCCTTGCTGTTGAAGGCCAATGTCGGACATTTGAACTCAAGCCGACATTGTTCACCAATACCACCCCCCCCCAGAATATTAACATCATCCCTCCCAATTTCGGCCTCGACCTTGAAATTATTACCCCCTCACGACCCAACAACCAAGCCCATCGCACTTCACAGCCACACCCCGCCAAAAACAACAAAAGAACCTACAAACCTACTCCTCCAACAAATTTGCAGTTTGCCTAAAAAAATCCAATATTAACTTTAAATTCATAAACTCTTGTGGCCGAGGCTTCAAAATCACTTTTCCGGACCAATGATGACTAAACAACGCACTCCGCAACCCCATCATCGATGGGCTAAACATAAACTGGCAAATCCCTAGGTGGCAGACAGAAATACAAGGAGTGATCCACCTAGACTCACGAAACACAACAGAAGACATCCAAGAATACATCACCCTCTCAAACCAGACACCCACACAACAACAAATCACAAACTACAAAACAGTAAACAACCGAAACACACAAAAGGCAAACCAACAAAACAAACAGTCTTTCTTACATTCAAAGCCACTTCACTCCCAACACACATCACCTTCGGCGCCCTCAATTATAAAGTCCCTCCCATCCGAAAAAACCCTCCCCAATGCATCTACTGCCACTCATTCAACATAAATCTTCAGATTGTAAAAAAAACAAACCTCTGCCCAAAGTGTGGATCAGAAAACCACACAATCCAAGAATGTTCCTGGTCACCCTATTGTGTAAACTGTAACGACGAAGGCCACACATCAAACCAAAACACATGCCCCGCAAAACAAAAATGCATACTTAAATACAACAAGAAACAATCAGACTTATCCAAACCTGCCACCATCCCCCTACTACAATACTACTCAGACGACCAGGAGGATTCGCCCTACCCGTACACAGACGACTCACTAAACTCATCCCTTAACTCCGTCGCCCCTAAACTACCAAATAACCCCCCCCCCCCCACCCACCCCCCCACCCCCACACACACACACCCCACCCCACCCCACCCCCACGGAGGCCTGGGCATCTACATTGCAGACGCTCTCCACTATACCACTATCTCCATCCCCACTCCCAATCTTGAAATATTAGCCGTCGATATTAACATTAACAACACTAATCTCAGAATCATAAATATTTACCACCCTAAAACTAAACCTTTCAACATTGACGACCTCAACGTCCTAACTAATTTTCTTACCACTAACACCCTTCTATCGGGGGACTTCAATGCTCATCACCCGCTCTGGGGAACTAAAAAATATGCCGATAAATATGGTAACCTAATTACAGAATGGATTAACAAAACTAACCTCATTTCCCTCAATAACAATCAACCTACCCGATACCCCATCAATCACCTCCAAAATCCCACCGCAATAGACATTACTTTAGCCACTGAAAAACTCTCCAGCAAGGTCAACTTGGAAGTCCACCAGCATACATGGGGAAGTGACCATGCCCCAATAAAAATCACATTCAACCACACAGTAAATACACCACAAACTCAACAGGACACTGACATAAACAATACACAACAGACCAACTTTAACTACCACAAAGCAGATTGGCAGCTATTCACCAAACTATGTAAACAAACAAACACCAACACAATATACAACAGCAACATCGATACTTTCAACTCCAACAGTAAAATTACTTCACCAACACACTCTACAACATCGCAACCAAATGCATTCCAACCACCAAACACTCCCCCCACCACAACCCCACACCCTGGTGGAGTGCTGAAATCCAAAATTTAAGAAATAAAAGAAAAAGAGCCCTTAATAAAGGTAAAAGGGATAAATCTAAACTACTATCAAATCCGCCAGAAAACAACATTGGGAACAATTCTGTGGCTCACTCAAAATCAATAAAAATAATTCGCGAACAATGTGGAACAAACTTAAAGCCATTAAAGGTGTCAGGAAAAAACTTTACAATCCCAACTTCCAAAATCAAAATACCAATAAAGATAAAGCAAACCACATGGCCTCCCACTTTGCTAAAATCAGTAGCTCCACCAACTACCCAGCCCCTTTCCACACAACCATCAAACAACACCCCACCTACCAGAAATAACCCGATATGGCCCACCTCCCCATCAACAAGACCATTAACATACATGAACTTACGTATGCACTTAAAAACAAAAACACAGCCTCAGCCACAGGACTAGATAACATAAGTTACATTATTTTAAACCCAACATGCAAAACACTCTACTACAATTATACAACAATATTTGGTCAACAGGCACAACACCCCAAACATGGAAACATGCAAGAGTCATACCAGTCCTGAAGCCAGGTAAACCCCAAAACGACCCCGATTCTTTTAGAACCATTTCCCTCACATCCCACATATGCAAAATTATGGAAACTATCATCAATAATAGACTTAAAAATCACATCTCCCAAAACCAACTACAAAGCCCTGACCAGAGCGGCTTCACAAACAATAGACAAACTTTAGATCATATTTTACATTTGGAACATGACATTAGAACAGCGCAAACCACAAAACAATGCACTATGTCCATTTTTATAGATTTCAGCAAAGCTTTTGATATGGTTTGGCATGACAGCCTAATTCAAAAACATACACTCTTTCCTTAAAGACAGAAAAATCACATTTAAATCCCACCAAACACTATCAGACTCACACCCCATTGAAAACGGAACCCCCCAAGGCAGCATAATTTCGCTCACTCTATTTAACTTCATGATCGCTGATATATTTCCAAATTACACTAAAAAAGACAAAATAACAACAGCAAAATTTGCAGACGATATTTCCCTCTGAGCATCATCAAACTCAATTAATTCATTAAAAACAAAACTACAGTCTGCACTCAATAACATTCAAAACTGGGCGTCCAAATGGGGGTTCCAAATAAATACTAAAAAGACAATAGGCATACTATTAAAAACATTACACATGCAAAACTACTCCCCCAAACTCTATCTAAATAAAGAAGAAATTACCTTCCAAAAACAAGCCAAATTCTTAGGGATAACATATATCCCCATATTTCAAATTTAGTCGCCTCTTGTGAAAAAGACTTAAACTTAATGAGATCAATTAAAGGTAACGACTGGGGATCGGACAAACAAACCCTCCTAAACATCTACAAAACACTCATTCAACCAAAAATAGACTATGCCGCTCCGGTCTTAAGCGGCATATCAATCCCTAACTATAACAAGCTTAAATCCATCCAATACAAAGCCCTCAAAATAGCAACTGGCACCAGGACTGGTACCCCCCATAACACCCTTCTACTATTGACCAACACTCTCTCCATCACCCACAGTATTCACCAAACCATACTAAACTACTGGGCTGTGGCTCAACATAACCCCACCTTCAAAACAATCAAACAAAAATACGCCGACATAAGCAAATAAACAGCCCATAAATTCAAACACCACCCCAACGAAGCCCCCTACATCACCCACCTACTCCACCTAATTAAAACCCATAACCTAACCACAATAACACACACTCCCAAACCCGCCCACTACATAATCGACTTCCCAGCCCCATATGTAGACACATCCTTAGATACTCTATTCCAAACACACCCCAACATCACAAAAACTGAGAAGACAAAACAAACACTCAAACATATACACAAGGCCTGGCCATCAACCACCCACAAATACACTGACGCCTAACAAAACATCAACCACAAAACAGGAATAGGAATACATATTGACCATAACCCACCCATTACAACAAACCTCCACTACAAAAACCACACAAACAGCAACGCAACAGAACTCCTAGCAATACTCACAGTAATACACTCCACAAAAACAATCAACAAACATAACTTCCTAATCATCTCTGACTCACTAAGCGCACTCACACAAATCAAAAACAAACACTCCAAAACCAGACCGTACCTAATCAACAACATAATACACCTAGTCAATCAACTCAACACATGCAACAAACATATACACCTACTATGGTCCCCGGGACACTCAAACATACCAGGAAATCAAACAGCCACCACACATCCATCACTTGAAATACACTTCCACGCATCCAAAGCAGAAATTAAAAACCTCTTCAAAAAATCTATCAACATCCAAAACTACAACCAAACTCTACAAAACACAAACTCCCATTGGATTAAAACCCTCTACACCAAGCCCAACATTAAGGGGGTCAGGCGTGGGAAGGCACGGCGTCGGCTGGCGAGCTGGTGTGGTGTTGGAAGCTGGAGCTTACTGTTTTTCCCCAGCCAGGAGCCTCCTGGCTAGGTCAAGCTCTCCTGGAGGGAGAGCTTGGAACAGTGCGGTGGTGAGGCGGGCGGCGGCGTTGGTGATGAAGAGGGGGCTGACTTGAAGATCACAATCAACCAGGAAATCCGAGAGATCTTGGTAGCTGTGGATTTCATGTTCAAATCTCTCTTCTCCCCAGTATTGCACCAGCACCATGGGTGGGCGTGGGCGGTTGCTGGGGTATACGTTGCCGCTCTCATGCTGGTAGCAGGGTTTAGGGTGGACCTTGTGCTGCGTGCTGCTCCAAGATAAGGCTGGCCTGTTGGGCAAGGTCGACACGGACGTCTCCCTCAACAACTGGTCGGTTTGGACTTGGCTGGTGTTGAGGGAGGGGCCTGGTGTTACGGCGGTCTGGGTTTCCGTTTTCTTGCTGGTAGTTGGAGATTGGAGGGGGGAAGAGTCAGGGGAGAAGATGCTTTTCCTCTTTCTCTTCTTCCTCCCGTGTCCTGTCCCTTCAGGCGTGCGAAAGGGCTCCTCCCCTCTGGATTCGAGGGGAGCGAGTTCCAATGCTGCTGTTGGGGGCGGATGGGTGGTGGCTAGGCTCTCCTGGATCTCCATGGCGGCGACTGGTGGAGCCTTCTTCACTTTAGGGGGCCTGGCCTTCTGTACCGGGCGTGGTGCAGCAGGGGTAGGGGCCGGTGGGCTTTTCTCCTTAGGCTTGGTCTTGGTCGAAGCTTTGACCAGAGGCCTTTTCCTTTTACCTAAGTCAAAGGAGATGGAGATGGAGGAGTTGTATTTGCAGGAAGTCCTGAGGGAGTAGTCCCCAACCCTGTAAGCCAGCAAGGGCTCCAGGATGGCAACTAGCTCCCTCGGTAGCGACAAAGCGATGTCTCTCATAGTTGAGCGTGGGTAGCGAGCTTGGAAGGGGCGAGTGTCCAAGCCGAGATGCGAAAAACTTTTCCAACCTTTTCTCTCCAGACAACCCTCAAAACATTTTCGACGCCATTGCCTCATTTATATCAAATACAGGCATTCATTCATTCATTCATTGGAGATTTAACGTGCGCTTTCCGACTTTTAGCGTATTTCGCACACGGGGTTGCACTTATACTATTGGGGTAAAAAAAGCGTAATGAATAAATAGAGAAGTGCAACCCAAATAATATACCTTTTACAGTACTAATCTAATAAACTTGCGGGGGGTGGGGGTTTGGCTGGGTGGGAGTGGGTGGTAAAAGAATAATCAATAATATGGAAAATTTGGGCATGTGTTGGAGGGGGGGGTCAAACGTGGGAAGGCACGGCATCTGCTGGCGAGCGTTTGGCTGGAAGTTTACTTGCAAGGAGTCTTGCTGAGAGTCTTTCTTCCGTGGGGGGGGGAGGCTTGTAAGAGACTCTTGGTGAGCATGGCGGCGGTTTTGGCGATGAGATGCCTCTTGGCTTTGAAGTCCGCGTCCAGGAAGAAGTGGGATAGATCCGAGTAGCTGTGGATCTCGTGTTCGAACTCCTCCTCATCTAGTTCCTGGACCACGATGAGCGGAGCCCCTTCCTTGGGGTACACCCTCTCCGAGCCGGTGAAGATCATCGTGGAGATGTCGTGGTGTTCCTTGTAGTACTTTAGTACTGATTCCGCCTTCTCTAAAGCCTTTTTTGGAAGCCTTTTTCCCCAGAGGGGTCCTCGACCGGAGTGGTCTGGGTTTGTCTGGTGTTCATGCTGGGCAGTTCTGAAGTGGCTGTTTGGGCGAAACTGTCGGCTAGAGAGGGTGGTGCTGGTGTGGGCGTCTGGCATTCTGCAGACGCGGTGGTGGTGGTCGGGGGGAAGGTTCGGGTGAGGGGATGTCTCTCCTCTTCCTTTTCTTCCTTCCGTGGCCTGTGCCCTCGGGTGAGCGAAAGGGCCCCTCCCCTACAGGCATCACAAAACGCTTTTAGACCTTCCCGCATCCAATTTTTAACAATACTCTAAATACAACACATACAAAGTAAAACAGGATCGGCATCCAAATTCACCAGCCAAATGTCATCTCTCCGACGTCCGCGCCTTCAAGCCCACTCAACCATACAACACCAATATAAAGCTCACTTATCCAGACGCCAGCCACCAGGACCCCAAGCTCACAAGCCACGTCACAATACACCAATAGCCATGATTTCCCCCCCCCCCCCCCCCCCTCCCCGTCTCGCCCCCAACCTAGGCAGCAGCTCTTTAAACCTTTTTTTCTTTCTTTTTCAGAGACCCCGTTATACATAGCAGCTTAACTGTTACACTAAACACCCTACCCAATATAACCCCCTCCAGCCACTTAGTCTAGGTTATTACCCACCCCATCCCAATTTACAGTTTGTTTGGGTATGGTGTTTATCTATTCATATCTTATTATTCTTTACAAAGGCCACCTACCCGTCCGCGAAATGCAATCAATGTGAAGAGGACGTTAAACCACTAAACACAATAAATCATGGCATTCATTCACCTGATGAAGGAGTAAGCATATACTCCGAAATGTTGTGTTCCTCATAATAACGAAGTTGACATCCATATATTCTCTTCCTTATGTGAATGAATTCTAAATGCCTTTCAAAGACCTCATTTATCCCATCGTTTTTGAAAATTCATTTAATGAAGATTAACAATAACAGGAAAAACTGCCAAATATATTGGTCTGGCAAAGTGTAATCATAATTAAAGTAGTTCTATCTGGTTTTGGAACTTTTCAAGGGCAATTGTAAATATATGTGTATATTTCCTAATCGAATACTCATTTGTTTGCTATAAAGTTAAACAGTATTGGATCTATCGTCTGTTTCTAAATACAGTGGAACCCAACTTTGACTTGCGTGACATAATTGAATCATATCCTAAGTTCTTTATGCATTGAGGGGCGGTCGGGTAGCCTAGTTGTTAAAGGGTTCGCTCGTCACGCCGAAGACCCAGGTTCGATTGCCGACATGGGTATAAATGTGTGAAGCCCATTTCTGGTGTCCCCCGCCGTGATATTGCTGGAATATTGCTAAAAGCGGTGTTAAACCAAACTCACTCACTTTATGCATTGTTATGCATCTGCACAGAGTGGTCCAAGTCCTTGTCACACGCATAGTTTGCTGCAAGGGAGAATCCAACATGTACAGTTGAGACATCAGGTTGTATCCAGACAAACTGTCTGATAATCTCAAGGGCGGCCTTGGTAGCATCAAGGGATGCAGCTAATCCTAAAATAATTAAAACATTAAACAAGTGACATCTCTCCTACAGATCACATGATCAAAGCCTGCCCAACCTTTGATGTTTATCATCTCGCTAAACTCATAACAGCTCATTAAGCAAGATGAACTCAATGTAAACTCATTGTGGATTAGGGATTAACAGGGAAATTAGTGTCGGGTGGATATTGTCACTTGCAACTGTCTGTTAATTACTTAATTGAGTAGTGACCGCTTAGTGAGTTTCCAACCATGATGCTGATATACAAGGCGCACATAAAAACACAAATGCATATACTGGTACATAGCCAAACATACATAATTTTTATACGTGTATGTACACGCTAGTACACATATACCTCTACATACCGACATATCACACATACAAACAATCATTAGATTGATGTAATTGTTCAAAAATATTTTACATAAAAAAACAAGTGAACGGATTGTGTAAAAGCATGGTTAATATCGGGAGATGTTTTAGCATTTCCATATTCACAGAATCAAAGTCATATCCTTTCATGACTCAGATTAGCTTGTAGTGATTTAAATTCACATAAAACTGATTCATGTCAAATTACCTATCCCGCACTTGTGGCACCTCTTATAAAAATACCAATGGCATTCATTACTTATTTGTGTGTCCCAATTCTGCCATTATTAGAAACGATATGTATTATTATACAGCATGGATATGATAGAAGAAAGTTTTATATGGTAATGTTGAAAATTATGTACAGGAAAACATTGAAATAATTCAAACAATACGTGCATTTATCTCAGAATCCGGTAGATTTTATTAATCAATATGGACTTCTTCTTCAATTATCTACTTATAATCAGATGATTGATTACATTATTGCTCAACTGATAGTAGTGCATTAGAATAAAATTAGTATTTTATTAATACCTATTTTGTATTTGAGCAGCATTTAGATAAGCCATCGTCTTGTTTGCAAATCCAGTTCATTATGAAATAAATATGTTTAAAACACATGTAGTAGAACATATTATTGCAACAGTTACGACGTGAAAAAATTAAGGTGTAGGATCCTCAAAATGGTATCCACAAGAGCAGGTGGTAGAATCATGTTGGTGTTTGTTGTTTAACTCTGCACTCAGTCATATTCCAGCTATTTGACGGCGGTCTGTAAATAATCAAGCCTGGACCAGACAATCCAGTGATTGACATCATGAGCTTCGATCCACAATTGGGTTACGATGACATGGATCAACCAAGTCAGCGAGCCTGATTACCCGATCCATTAAGTTATCTCTTACAACTAGCATAGGTTGATCATGTTGATGGGGACCAATTTCAACCTGGAATCCCCACATGAGTAAGTATGGGGCTGTTAGCTTTGTCTGATGTCTAACACCGCACTCAGCAATATCGCAGCTATACGGCGTTAGTCTGTAAATAATCAGCAAAACATACCCGTGACAGGATTCAAACCTGGGTCTTCAGCACGAAGAGTGAACGCTTCAACCACGACGCTACCCCATCACCAGAAATTCCCACATGATAAAGTTGTCATCATGGTTATTGTTCAACTAGTTCAAGTGAAAATGAAAATGTTCATACCCTTAAAATGTCATATCTTCCACTTCACGATGATCACTGATGCAAAACTTCCCTGTCATTAATTTTGTTCTTGAATCTTCACGCGTCGTCAACTTGCACCAAGCTATATAGAAAATACTACACTCATTCTCGTCAGATACCATTTTTACGAAAGTTCACGAGCGAAAGCGAGGTCAGATAACATAGAAAGTTCACGAGTTTCGTAAAAATGGTATCTATCTAGAATGAGTGTGGTATTTTATTTATTACCCACGTTAAATATGTATGTAAGTGTAAATACATAACAACTTTTGTTCGTTGACAGACCAAACTGAAACCGGTTGCAAAATCTGGTTGCGCATGAATATTGATATATGCCCAAATATGGGCATTGTTGACATTCCTATGCATACGTATTAACAACATGCGCCTGCAGTTGTGTTTCCAAACATAACAGCACCGACGTTTTAAATCCTTTTGGAAGAATTTCTTCAACTTAAGAGAGAATTGAATGAGAATTCAAGCGCCATGTTGTAAGTACGCAGGACACCTACAAGAAAACTTGAAAAGTCACATAAGCGCAGCGCTTTGAATATCGGAGCAACAGTCGGTCACTCGCACTGCCGAGGTCCCGTCTGTGCATTCAAAATGGTTCGGTTTCCTTGATCTATCAGCTGAATTTATATCATGTCCGTACCATTTTGGAGGAAGAAAATCAGAGTGTTCGCTAAGGACATTCATGTTTACGGTACCACCCTTTACTGAAGTCGTGAAAATCAACACGTTCAAGGCTGCTTGCATGTCATCAAGGGCAAGGTCACTACCGGAATAAGAAAAGACAGCCGTGATCTACTCAGCGTTTTACGCTAGAGATGGGGAATGTTATTGTTCACCTTTGGGATATTTTGGGCTACAAAATCAGACATCAGGCACACTTCTACGGAGTGTTCGAATGATTTGTATCGGAAATGTTCACTTTGAGTGATCTGGTTGTGCAGTCGTGAACGAACAACTCCCGAAACAGTGCCACAAAATACGCTTCGAAGAGGACACTGATGGCAAAACCGGATCATCCCAAGTAGGTCTAGATATCCGCCCAGATAGTTTAAACTGACTTCATTTCACCACGCTGATCCTTTTACGTTAAATCAAGTTGCGAAAGTAGTCGGGTGCGTCACGCTCATTGGGACCCTCGATCTATTGAACGGTACTCAATGCATAACTTATATAGGATCCAAACCGAATTTGATGCGTGTGACTATCTTTTTTGGTTTAATAAAGTGTTTGTTTATATCCCTCGCTCACATGAGATTGCTTCAGTTCTGCTTTGTTGTTGCAAAATGAATCATGGCTTCTCGCGATTTTTTCTGAATGAAAAAAGTAGTCCCGGTGTGACAGAGATCACGGTTATCCAATCAAAACGCATAAAACAAGGTCAACCTTGTACGACACACGTGTGACGTACGGATTTAGTATCTTACCACCTGTATCTTCACCACGTGGGCAATAAATTGTGATATTAGAGACAGGGCCCATCAAGCTCCCCACAGCGATAGCCCGTTCGCGGAGCTCTCTAAACTATGTAACGAAGGAGCTTGGGGCCCAGGGCGCCATTTTGGAACGTGGATGTAAACAAACCTCGAGTATCAATACACACTGTGATGCTTGATTACGATAAGCGTACCTCGTGTATCGATACATTCACCTCCACCACGGAAATCCCAGCCGAAATCCCTCTGAGCCACCCACAACGCGGAAATCAACAGTATTTGGAACCTCGATTGACAACAAATGCGGATGCCAGGTACGTAGCAGGGCTTCATGACCTTATGTTCCAAGATTTCTGTGCAGAGATCTTATGGAAGGGATTGATGTAGATATTTTCCTGATCTACATACTTAACTGTAAACGCCAATGGCCCCTTTCTTAGTATTCTGATCAATTGTTTGTTATGACGACAAGGATTTGCATAATGGTCGTAATGGATTTGTGGTCAAAACAAGGTGATCCAAATTACATCCGCTTTTTATAGATAATGATGAAAATTGAAATTGTTAATAAGTACAAATATCTAGGAACGATTATTAACTCTAAACTGTAGTGGGATGCTAATACAGACTATTATTTACACTAATGGCCAACAAATACCTCATTGTCTTTGACGCTTAAGATATTTTAATGATTACACTCCTATGTTCTTGTTTTGTATAAGCTTTAAACTCAATAATTTAATTGGAATGACTTTGACCTTGGCGAGGATCTTTTTGCAACAAGTGATTCCCTATGTAAAGTGTGTGTTGAATGACCCTGGCTTTGTTGTCGAATAATTGTTTGACAGTTGTTAAATATGGGGTTAAGTTTTATCTCTGAATGTTTGGCATTAAATATTTTAATAAGAACGTTGGAATCTCAACTGGGGTCTTTTCAATTGAATCCAATGTACAACATGTGCAGTTTGGACATTTATGTAATGTGAATGCTACCTATGTTTGCAGAATGTCTGGATGAATATAAGAGTCAGTCATATGCACAGCATCAAATAAAGGAAATAGAGAAGCCCATAGAAGAGAAGCAATGAAGAACAAGATAAGAATAGCAGTGAGTGGTAAATATTTGAAATTACATGTTTTCTGTTTTGTTCATCATGTTCATGTAGCTATTCTGCAAATATTTCTTCAGTTTGGTTGTTCTTTATCACAATATTGGCATGGATGGCCCAACTATCTAAGGCACCACAACTTGCCGTGCATAGTTGCATCCCTTGGGATTGACAGAAACCGATGGTCGTGGGTTTGAAGCCAGGTTCGCCCCGATTATGTTTCTGGGTTTGTCAGCATCATACACTTGCTTGTCAATTTCATCAAAGTGGTAAACATCTACGACCTGCATCACTTCGGGCTTTCTTCCCACATCAAGCCAACACGCCGTGATATAACTGGAATAGTGTTCAAAGAGGCGTTAAACCCAACTCACTCATTTAACACCACATCCAGCAATAGTTCGGCTATATGACAATGATTATAAATAATCAAATGTCAACCAGACAAACCAGTGATTAATGTTATGAATTCGATCCGGACACACCGATAGTGACTGTTATGGACAATATCCCACGTTATTTGGGTACGATTACTAGTGATCAATGAGTCCACTTACTTCGTCACCTATTACTTTGGCTTTTTAAAGCGATGTCAGTTAACGATTGTTTCAACTCATCTACATGGAACAATATATATCTCAAATGTTTGGTATATAACAAGACTCATATATGATAAATTAAGTGACTATTCTGCCTTCTATGTGTAAGTACATGTTGCATCAATTCTTTTTATTGCTACAATCTTTATACATAATTCTGCAGAAACTGAAGTCCAGCTTGAGATCCCTGGATGAGTACTCCACTCTGAAAAGACCCCTCCAAATTTCAGAAGTGATTGGCAGACAGCGATGAGGAGAGTCCTGTTATTTCAATGGAGGCCGACCGAGACATTGTATGCCAAGTGGCACTGAGACACACTCACAAAGTGTCTGGCTTATGTGAGAAGACCAACCAATGTCAAGTCGGAGTGGGACCCTTCAAGGACGTTGAAGAAATCGTTGTCTTTGGCCATGTGGTAATCACTTGAAAGGAATGATGAATGGGACTTATTGTCTATAAATGTGGACCCAAACACCAAATAGAATGTTCACAATTCTACTAACACAGTGCAACAGGGATAGAGCCCATCTGGCCTCCCCCCATCCTGGTTCCATGGCTATATGGAAGGGAAAGGAGGTTTGAGGGCAAGTAACTCTGATTTGGTGAGCGTGGTCTGCTGGTTCTTTCAAGCGAACAGTTATCCTGCTCTGTTATGAGTATTGAAGAATAGGAGGAAATTGCATACTGCATCAGACACCATCATGTGAACATTGTTCAATTTGTGATATAGGCATATAAATAAAAGAAAATGATAAATGTTTGTTGTTAATGTTTCATTAGCCAGCTGTGTAAATGGGGATGGTCCAAGATTTTGCATCAGTTTGGTTGATTGGAATAACATGTGTTTCCTTAGCTCTTGGAAAATCTGATGTCACAGGATCTGTTATGTCAAAGGTCAATGTCATAGCCAGACAAAAAGTTTGTTTTTAGCCAAACTCTTCCTTAAGGCAGGGGTAGAAGGTCATGCATAACCTACATATACTTATTTTTTCTCTAAAGTGCCTTTTCATGCAGAAGTCTAAATAACTCTTATACATTTAGTGGTATATCATTTTCATACTTTTGTCAATGTTACATTGAATTCCATCAAAGGACATCATATTTGGTTTATGTGCTGGATAGCTCTTTGAAATCTTTTTGAAATATTTGTCACTGATATTGAACGTCAAATTCACTGTCAAGGTCAAAAGTGATAACTCATGAAGGGTTGAAGTGTAAGATCAAGGTAATAGTGAAGGTCATTCATAAAGTATTTTTCCCATTATCACTAAAATGCCTATTTCTAGAGATATTTGTGAAGTATTATGCATTCAGTATTATATGTTATGTTATTTGAATACGCATGGATGAGCAGTGGTCACAAATCAGTCAACTAATTTCAATGAGTAGCATATGCCATATTTTCATTGTTGCATATAATTCTGCCCTGGGCCTTCATAAGTGGTATAAGTGATACAATTGTTTTTGAAATAATCGCAACTGGTATTAAAGGTCAAATTAACGTTCAATGTCTTTCAGTAAAAATGTTTACAGCAACTGAGGAAGAGCTCTCTGTAGTGCGATGAAATCTGGTACATGTCACCCTCAGAGTGAGGCATATTGTGTTTCAAACTTTAATAAAGCTGGTATGTCTAGATATAACAAGTACTTGTACCGTTACAAATAATAATATTATAATCTCACCAGGACCAGAGGCCCAAGTGAGCACACAGTCGATGACTTTATACTTTCAATCAGAACAAACTGGAAACTGAAATTTATGGATATCATCATACATGTATTAGAACTGATGTTTGTTCATTAAACAGCTTAACATCTGAAAGGAATAGATCCATAGATCTTAACTTTAAGGGGATGTTTACAACTAAAATAACACAGAATATTACAACAGCTATCTGATATGCCCAGGCTTACATTATTTACTAGAAACAAAGACATCTCGAAAATCACATCCCGATAGCTGCCGGATACCTTCAGCGTATTGTCAATTTTCTTGGTTAGTTTCAAATATATTTTTAGGTGTTTCACACTCAATTGAACAAAATGCACCCCCCAAATTGTGACATTTTTTTTGTTGAAAATCAGAAAGAGGTATCCGGTGGGGTATCCGGTGCTGGATCCTTTGACACCCACATGGAGGTATCCGGTGAGGTATCTGGTGCCGGATATCCGGATTCCGGGAGGCATGCTTTCCGATGAGGGATCCAATGCCGGATACCAAGGATCTGGTATCTGGCAAGGTATCTGCCACCGGATACACCCGTGCGTTTTGGGTAAGAGGTATCCGGACGGGATATGGATACCGGAAACTGCATTTGTTTTTCTGTGCTAGTGGTTGCCAGGTGAACAATAATCAATGCCATTTGGGCAAGATGACACCCATTCAGTCAGATCACACATTGTTACCACCCGATCCTCATAACAATCGTATCCTACAACATGTGCGGAGTACTGGGGAGTTTTTCAAATCAGATATCCCTCAATGATGTCAAAATAGCTTCCTACACACCATTGTACAGAGCCTGACCACCCGATCCATTAAGTTCGTTCCCTTGTACAACACGCATAGATTGCTGCATGGGGACCTGTTTTAAGGTGTTGTGAAGTATGTACATGCCACGGAATCTCCATACACATTTTGCTGATAAAGAATTTGTGCCGATTACAAATGTCATTTTTGGTCATTTTCATGATGTTAAATGTTCAGGACCTTCTTCTATATCATTTTCAAAATCTAAAAATAGAACATTTTAGAAGACAATTTGTCAATAGGAAATCATAGCTGAATGGGGGGGGGGGGGGGGGGGGGAGATACGGAAATGTAACACACTCGTAACCTTCACGACTCGCATCTGTTGGAATCTTCGGCACGCACTGGAAGAAACTGGTAATTTTGAAATTGCGGAATGGATTTTCAACGGTTAGAGATCGGTTTAGTGTTCAAATCAATACTAAAACGGCTCTAGTCGTCACATTTCTTTTTATCTTGAAAACGAACACACGTTTGTAGGCCTACTGTGGGTAAGGTTATTTAAGAATTGACCTTCACTTTGTGTGAGTTCATTGGAGTATGAACCTTCAGAGAGTGAGGGCCAAACTGCATGAACGTCGGAGCTTGCGACGGGAAAATTGTGTCGTTGTAAATCTTTTCTGTGTGCCATTTTAATAAAGGCTTGAAAATTTGTTGATGCCTCACATCAAAGCTTTCTTGTGAGGATAGTGAGTTAAAAGTCTTAGCGGTAAGATCGGTATTTGATTATGAGCCCCGTTCCTGGCCCTACATCAGAATTAAGCATTTGACAATAAACACAATAACCTGGAGTTATTTATTAATACAGCACTAGGCTAGTGCAGCATAATTCTATTTACTCTTGATAATAACATGACTTCAGTTTTTACTGCACAATTATCTACTTTTGAACTGGAAAATGGCAGTATTTTGCATATATAAACTTGACAGGGTACCAAGGGTTGTCCAAATGTTTTCTGGTTTGGTTTGTTTGTTGTTTAACGCCGCACTCAGAAATGTTCCCTGGGGAAAATTGGACCGTTATGTATGTATTCTTATACTATTGATAAGGTTTTATAGTTTTAAACATGGTCACCATGGCCAGAGTCTATTAGTCGCTGTTAATCGTCCATCTTTTTAAAAATAATTATCGACTTTGGCCTGACATATATGTTCCATTATTTGTGTTTCAACCTTTACAGCAAAAGTGCTGGTGTCACCAAAGACGAACGTACATATATGTACGTCTTTGGTGTCACCAAAATGTGTATCTGCTATCACGGGCAATAGAAAGCAAAGTAGGTACAAACCTGGAAAAAATCTATCGTAGACCCCACTTGGTTCATCAAATTATCTGCTTGCATTATGGAACACTGACAAAATGTGGGGCGAGTGTTTTTGCCTATTCGACTGTCAGTTACACCTTTGCTAGCCAAAATCAAAACAACCCCTTCTTTGTCGGTCGAGGCAAGGCCTGGGGACTTGCAGAACTTCAATGTGTTTCTTGTGACATACTGTTTAAAAGGTACATGACCATTGACCCTCTGTAACCCAGACCTTTGTTGAATGACCCTCACACTTGTACCATGTTATTTTCTCCTGATACTCCTCTGACATCTTATGTTGTTCAAGTCTTTCAAAACAATCTAATTTGTCATTTGTTTTGTTTTTATATTTCAAAAATGATCTTTTTACAAATAGTTTAAACAAGCTTATTCTGTTTAACCGTACATTATGTTGCAAAAATACTAGATTCGTGTAATCATTGTTACCACTTCTTCTCACATGATGTTTGTATCAGATACTTCTGCAGAAATTAATAATTACTATCAGAAATGTCTGGAGGAAAAATATCTTACAGATATTTCTGCCAGAATTTTCTTTAGTAATACAGTTTGTAATCCCAATTGTGGGCAAATGACCATGAATACATATTGAGACATAAATCAGATCACTTCATCTCATCTAGAACCTTCCATTGATATACAGTTTGTACATGTAGCTAGACCCCTTCTGTAAGTTCAAGTTCGTACTGATTGCCATACCTAAGTTGTCCCGCCCGGATTAGTATATTGGTCTTCAGCAACCCATACTTATTGTAAGAGGCAACTATGCTTCTCGTGAGAGGCGACTAACGAAATCAGTGGTTAGACTCGCTTATGTGGTAGATGCATGTCATCGTATCCTAATTGCATGGATCGATGATCATGATATAAATCACTGGACTGTCTCATCCAGACTCGATTATTTACCGCTATCATTCCGCTGGAATATTGCTGATTGCGGCGTTAAACAAGAAACGCATACAAACAAACAAACTCTGTTTTTAAGCAACATGTATTATGGATAGACTGTCTGTCATTATTTATTCACTCTGGCAGAAAGAAATCTGCATGTGTTGCTGAAGACCCCATTCTTATCCGGAATATTCACGTGATTACAAGGAGAGTATGTAAACAGATAATATATGGGTGATTCATACCCCACAGTCCGTGGAAGTGAGGTTTTTAGTGCAAACGTCTTGTGAGTAAAGACGTGGTTGACTGGTGGTCGAAACATCGTCCACTCTCGATTTTGAGTTTGATCTAGACAGGCTATGGTGATATACGTCAGCTGAAATATCACTGACTGTGGTGTAAAACAATATTTTGTTACCGAGTCTTCTGTATTGTGGTAATAATCACACAGTCCCCTGTACATCCATACGACTAAGTTGTACTGCTTGAAACAACATAAGGAACCAAAGAAGTACATGTAAATATATTGAGGAGGTCAGCTCTCACTTGATTTGATAAAGTCAAGATTGTTCATAGTACATGTCTCTGCCGAGAAGGTCTTGGGGCATTCAGGAACAGGTGGGGATGGGGCTTATGTTTTTGCATGTAATGCAAACACCATTGCAGTTATATTATATTCTACCATGAATTTGGAATTTACTCGATTCTGATTGTTCAATCAGAGGCTATTAAATCACAATAAACCCCCTCTGATTGAAACAACTGGTTTGACGGCCGCATCACCGCGGAAGCTAATATTCATAGAATAGTACTATTTTCAGTCATTGTCGGTAGGTATATTTAAATAATTATATCTATAATTACAGGTTACAAAATGCACAGATGCGGTTACTACAATATTCAAAGGATGTGTGGCAATACATTTCGTGCAGAAAAACACGACAGATCTAAATAAAGGGAGTGTATTTACGTTTTGGAGACAACAGAGAGCTTGGAATTTTGGCGCTTTTCTATATACGACTGTAACGTCATATCTTTTGCGTCACAATGAGCGATATGACGTCATAATGGTGACGCGCGATGTAGAGCGAAAGCCTTGCAAAGCTTGCTTTGTTTTCTTTAGTGATGCCCACCTCATGTTAGCTTACCAAGTTGCTGTGCTTATATGCTTTCAATGCCTGTTATATGTTCTGTGTTACGGTATTACGGTGTAAACAAACTTCTTGAGTATATACAGCACCATATTTTGTTCGGTGATTCCGTAATTCAGATCGATAACCCACTCAAAACATTGAACTCAACCCATGCGGCTTCACTCAGTATATTTGCTAACACCAAATTGGCGCTTTATTTAGTCATGGTAGAATGGAGATAAACATACTGTGTTTTCAATGTAGAGCTAGGTTACCTGTAGATTTAACCCCGCTAAAAAAAATCCGAACCGAACGCGCAGCGTGAGGTTTCAAATGTTAAATTTAGTGCGGTTAAATCTACAGGTAACCTAGCTCTACACTGAAAGCACAGTATGTTTATCTCCTAATTATTACTAAAGGGGAAACGTTTCAGGTTAGTATTAAGGCATCAACATTCAAGTTCAATGCCATTAACATGTAGGATAATACACCCTGGTAAAACCGCCAGCCCTACCTTTATATACATCATCTGTAATTACACTTGCATTTCATACAACTCTAAAGACATATTTTCTTTCGTCATTGTCTGCAAGGTACTATGTTCTTGAAATACATTTGTACCTGTTGATTTAATTAAAAGCAAGACAAAGACGGTACTAGCACAATCACCTCAACATTGCTCACTTCCCTGTATATAATTGTGTGTCAGTGTTTTAACGTAACGGTTCCAGTCAGCAATAACACAGCTACATCGAAAAACTCCAGGACTTTTAATGATATGGCTTGGTCAGCCAAACCAGTGTTTGTCTGTAGTGATACGTTGACTCACAATCAGCCATGTCACACATTGGAACCACCTGATATCCATTTTCTGTTACAGTGACACAGGACAAAAGAAGTCAAAGCTTCCTCAAAGACGTTGGCAGGTATGCAAACCCCGTGGCAAGTGTTACTGTTGTACTTTAACTGAGAGAGTTGGAATTTCTCTGTTTGGTATTATATTGATAACTTGGTACAGGTATGATATGGCAGAGGGCTCACTGAAAGGTAATCTGATCACTTCGTTATTTATTCCTGTACCGGAAACACCACGCACCGAAAGTGAAACGGATATTTGCAAGCGTTTGTTGACCTTCTGTATGGTCTTACTACCCCTCCCAACACATGAAAGGTGCTAACGGAATCGGTTGGTCAGACTTGCTGACTTGGTTGATGCATGTCATCGTATCCCAGTTGCGTAGATCGATGCTCATGATGTCAATCTCTGTAGTGTATGGTCTAAACTCGATTATTTACAGACCGTCGTCATATAGCTGGAATATTGCTGAGTGCTGCATTAAATAACAAACAAACGCAATGTTTTCTACTGACTGTCCCTTGTTAATGTGATATATTATTAAGGTCATCACAGCGATTAACTTCCTGAACGTATTGGTCACTGTACCTTCTACCCCATGACTCACAAAGGCATATGACATCCTTAAGATCTCTTATGGGGGCACATATATGGACAAGAAACTTTGTAGGAGCTCTGCTCAATGGATTTGCCTAAGCTAACTTTCATGCTGTGGGTGAACCGGAACGTTTTTGTGCATCAATGAAAACCAAAAGAGTTCTTCGTCCTTGCAATTCGTTCAGCTTGTACTTCTGAATCAGCCTCATCACATCAGGTATAAATCAAGGTGGATTTTTTGCATAGGCCATGCACATAACACAGGTCTGGTCATGAATACCAGATGAGGAAGATATATCTGGTTCATATTGATGAGGTTTCCTGCAAAAAGAAGTTGCCATTATCAATCACGGCCTTTTAGGGTAGTAGTCCCAACAGGCCAAGGCATACATCAGTCCTTACTCTCTTTTGCAACCCTTGGATGACATTGATCACATGTGGACAGGATCTCTCAAGTATAATTTGTTCAGTAGAACTGGTAGATTTCCACAAATGACATCCAAAGAAACACTTTGGTGGAGCAACAACCTAGATATGACTTGTTATTAGATAAGTAATAGGACCGACAAATTTTGGACCTTGCGTGTTTGTTTGTTTGTTTGTTTGTTTGTTTGTTGTTTAAGGCTGCACTCAACAATATTCCAACAAAGACCTTTAGCTTATTGCTTTCCTCCTGAGTCATCTCAGAGTGAAAGTCATCCACCCGTATACAAACAACCTGCTAGTCTGACTTCGTTAGAGGAAAAGGGTGCCCATAGAGCATGATTTGAGCTGGTACATGTACTTGCGCAGACCTTTTTCTGCTTCGAATTCTGAAGGTCTTTTTCTGGGTTTTAGCGGGAGAGAGTGTGAAACGCTACTGTTTACTGTAATCTTCAGCGATTGTCAAAAGAGAAAACAGATTTGTTGAACTTGAGAGAGAATGACATGTGGAAAGTGGAGGCGGCCTTGAAGACCAGGGGAATAGGCCCGACGAACCAGCTACACTGGCCAAATGTAATTGATGGATTTAAGTTGTTGGTGTCCATAGTATAAATGCTGGATTGGTAGCGTTATAAAATTATGTTTTCACATTTTGGAAAGAGTTTCGTCACTTATACACTCACGTGCAAAAGAAACGTCCCCAAAGTTAGAATTATATTATGATTGTTGAATATCGTCAAAAACATGAAAAACAGTTCGGAACACATTGCCCAAACACACCAATGCATGGTGTCTCAAGGAAATTCACGTTCTGCATGTCAGAAGCGGTTAAAAATAACTTTATTCTATATAAATAACTATATTAAAAGAACGATTGTCAGACTAGTCACACGTTACAGACAAACTGGCAGGACAGCAGACAAGGCACGGAGCGATCGACCAAAAGTCACTACGCCACAAGAAGAACGTTATCTACGTACGCTTCATTTAAGGAACAGATTTCTCACTGTGACGTCATCATCAGCGCATAGCCTTGGTCATCGTGTCAGCAGGTTGACAGTCTCGAGACGACTCCGTGAGCGAGGAATCAGAGCTTACAGACCGTTCAAGGGCATTACGTTAATGCTGGAATATCGACGTCGAAGAATAGCATGGGCATGACATGTTCGTCAGTGGCAGCAACGAAACTGGCAAAGAGTCCTTTTCAGCGGCAAGAGTAGTTTCCAGTTGAACAAAGCTGACGGCCGAAGACGTGTCTACCGCCGGCGTGGGGAACGGACGGCACGTTGTTGCGTTCAGGAAACGGAACCATATGGTGGAGGGAGTGTGATGGTTTGGGGAGGCATTTGTGGGAACACCAAGACCGACCTCATTATGATCGATGGCAACCTGACAGCCCGTCGGTATATTGATGAAGTTCTGCAGCCCCATGTCCTGCCTTTCCTCCAGCAAAATCCAGGAACCTTGTTTCAGCAAGACAATGCCACACCACACACCGCAGCTGTCAGGACGGCCTTTCTCAACGCCAACAACGTGCTCGTCCTGCCTTGGCCACCAAGATCCCCAGACATGTCTCCGATAGAACACTGGTGGGACCATCTTGGACGTCGGATTTGACAACTGCCACACCCTCCGTTAACGAGAAATGCACTGGCTCAGGCACTGCAGAGTATGGCGTCAGATCCCCAATCACGTGATCAGAAGACTTACACACTCGGCCCGACGACGTGTTGTGGCATGTATCGACGCTAGGGGTGGACATACGCGGTATTGACAGTCTGCATTCCAATTTCAACCTCTGTGTTTTTGTGATTTGTCGCTTTGGCTTGTGCTCGAATACTGGACAATCGACCCCCTTGTGATAACATTGACTCTACAGCTGTCCCATTTAACATGTTCTTTTTACTTCTGTCACACATGCTTTACATACCTTTTTGTTATTCATATAAAACGTCATTATCTATTCGTGTTTGTATTTGTGTTGTTTGTTAGTTGAAAAATGTTTGGAGACGTTTCTTTAGCACGTGAGTTTATGTGTAACGTTTTGGCTTTTTTAAAAAGGATGACAACATTTTTATAAATATATCACGTACACACCCTTCACCCTTTTTTTAATCTGCGGGAAATTCTCTGTTCTGAGATATCATCTGCAGTCATTCTAAGCAAAATTACTGAAAATGACCTCTGAAAGTTTGGTTCATCGTAAATAACGCTACTTTTGACATTTTACCAAATTATCATCTACCGTCTTACACTACAACGGAAAAGTTTGTTATCGTGTTCTGCAGTAAAGTTGCGAATAATCCGCGAATATTCCGGGGATCAGTTGCGGATTTCTACGAAAACTATTTTATTGCTTTATGGCACTAATTAGGTGTATTATGGGACTATCACGCCATCAACGTGTGACGAGCTATGGCAATAGTCTGATGCTACACTGTGAATGGATTGCAGGTGCATAAAATGTTTGATAAATACATGTAAACACCTGTTTGCAAAATTTTCCAGCTATAATAATACTGTCATTAAATATTCTTATTGATATGAATGTTTGATTTATGATCAACTTGCATCGTGTCTCTTGTCTTGTATTAATCTACATGTGTACGTCTATATGCTAGCATATACTTATTTAGTGGTTTAATAAATACCACTTTGACACTGGTTATATCACCGTTGATGTATGTACATGTACTTGGCTAAAAACATGCAATATATGAAGGGAAGTCCTGATTAGTGTGGCCACACAGTTAACGTTGATAACAATATGAAGTGCATTACACGTACTCCTACAAAACTGATTATTGAAAACGCTTTTGCTTTAGACACATATACATCAATTCCTAGGTTAGAGTAGTTTCCTACACCTTGATTTACCATATTCACTGTGGTCTGTGACTCGGTTACATATGATAGTGTACCACTTCAATAACAAGTACAAAGGGTGGTTGAGATTTCAAATGTAGGACTTTACATTGAAGGTATATACCATGTACACCGGCGATATGTGGGTGCAGGGATGCGGGCAATTTGAGGATGTTCCGACGATTGATGAACATTCCCCCGACCAAACACCCAAACCACCACAGCCCAAATGGCAGCAACGCACAGACAAGCACAATAACCAAAACTCGCAACCACTAAGACAACAAACACACCAGCAACCTACAACACAAGAAAATACCTCCCACAGACACCAAAACACAAAACACAAAAGGAGAAGGCTCATTTATAACAGACGAAGACATTTCTTCATTAAAGCCAATAAATCCTCTAAACGCAAAACACCAAACCTAACAGGAACCTAAACTTTTAAACAACCTCAAAATGCTACTCGCATATGTACTAAAACAAAACACGCCCACCGCAAGTGATAAATCCTTCCATGCGGTGGCACACAAACTTAAACCCACCACTTTCACCTTCAAACTCTTCAATAACCAACTAAAGGAATTCTCAAAATAAAGCCTCCATAAACCAAATAAGCAAACTAAACCCTAATCTAGAATCAATAAGCCCCCAAATAATGGAAGGACCACACATATTACAATGGAATGCCATCGGACTGGCCGTCCACTGCCACAAACTAAAAAACAAGTTTTAGAAATGTCATATGAGTTCAGGAGACATCTTCCTCCCAAAATCTAAATTCACCCTCCCTAATTATCGCTCGGAAAGACGGGTAAGACTCAACAGAGTCAAATCTCGCCCAGATAGAGCAGGCGGTGGCCTGATCATATACGCCAGGGAGGACACAAACTATGAGGAAATACCAATAAAAAAAAAAAAAACAGAAGCTAATGGCATACAAATAACTCATCAAAATAGAAAAATAAACATTGTAAACATATACCACTGGTCATTGAAACAAATTAAACCTGATGAATCAAATAGTTCAAAGATCCACAATCTTCTTGGGGAACTTCAGCGCCCACCACCCCTCCTGGCGTGTTAAAGATAGAACAGACCAAAACTCATCGCCGACTGGATCGAAAAAACCCAACTAATACAACTAAATAACAACCAACTATATATGATATAATTAATTAAAATAAGCTATTGACCTAACAATCTGTACCCCTAATCTGGCCCAAAGCACTCTGTGGGAAGTGAATGAGGAGCTACTCGACAGCGACCACTTTCCAATACATATAACGATAGGAAACATAAACATCCAAACACCATATAAAACACAAGAACCAAACTTCCATTACAACAAAGCTGACCGGGACAAATTCAAAACATTATGTAAACAGGTTAACCCAGCGGACCTCTGTCTTGAACAATCGAAAAAAGGAACAGCACCAGGTCTAGATCCAACCTAATACCACAAAATTAAACAACTACCCACAAATATTCTGGAATCACTTCTTAAACAATACAATCTCATCTGCCAAAACGGTCAGGTTCCGACTTCATGGAAAGAGGCTTTGGTCATCCCATGCTTTGGCCGCCATGTAAAATCATGGAGGCAATGGTCAAAAATAGGTTCGAACACAACCTAGACCCAACGCTAATCCAAACACATCCTTAAAAACAATATAAACCTAAAACACCTAAAACACTAGCACGGAAAAAACACATTATTAACACCAATCTCTCAACGCATACTCAACTACTTAAACATACACAACCTAAACGATTTAAGCCTAAACACAAAACCAAACAACATATTCACACCAAAACTACAAATCCCCAATAAAGACACAACACTCACATCCAAACTAAATAAAAAACGACCCGAATACCGCTAAAGCCATCATACATACACGAAAAATGGCCAGATCTGTGTCACATCTCTACAGACGGGTCCTCCGGCCCGGGCTCGAAACACGCATGATTCGGCATCAATGTATACCAACCCATAAAAGAAACAAAATGCTATAGGCAGCAATTATCAATCAATTTTCACAGCCGAAAATATGGGGATGGCTACAGCTCTACATAACCCAAAATATAAAAAAATAAAAAACAACGTAATCCTCACTGACTCACTAAGTGGACTTTAAGCTATTCAAAACAAAAACACAAAACAATCGACCTAAATTAATTCAACAGATACTCAAAAGCTCCAACAAACTCCGCAATCTAAGTCAAGCAATAGAATACGCATGGAACCCTGCCCACGTCGGAGTGTTTGGTAACGAACACGCGTACGCCGACAAAGCAGCGAAAGCACCACTAAAATTAGAAAAAATAAGCATCAACCTACCAATATCTAAAAACGAGATTAAAGTATCACTAAGAGTAAAATCTTCCAAAAGTGGCAAAACCAATATCAGAAATCAAACTAACTTAAAATAGGTGCCCCTAAAGAACTAAAAAAAAAAAAAGCCCTTCATAAATAAAAAAGAATCGACATAACAATAATCGAATTACAGACATGACACACTAAGCTAAACTCTCATCTACACAAACAGGTAAATGCCCTGACTGTTACCTAATAGAAACACCTGAACACGCACTATTACACTGCACACACCACCAACAACACAGAACAACCCTCAAATCCACAATACACTGCAACAACCAAAACGTCTCTTGCAACACTTCTAAACCCACTAAACGATCTGCAAAACTTCAAAGCATTAGGCATGTTCCTTATTACAACAAGCCTACTAGGCTTCATCTAATAAACTACAAAATCACGCTATCACCAATCTAAAACCCTAAAGAAAACCCCTCCCCCCAAAAAACAACCAAAAATAACACACAACCACACAAACTCCCTCAGACCCCCAACTTATAGAACTGCATTCTTGAAAATGACAAACTTCCACCAAATTACGTAAGCAACCCTAAAGCACCCCAGGTTGCCATTCCTTTTCGGACATACGCTCCGGCAAAACCACTAAATAGCCTGGCGCGCCCGTGTGCGAAATACGCATAAAGTCGGGAAGCGCACGAAAAAACACAACCCAACCCCCACCCTGTCAGTGAGAGTTATGTCATTGGTACACAAATAACTTTGATGAGGTGTCAGTGTGGAATGAGTTTGAATAATCACCGAAATCCCCAATGTCAGTAACATTCTACAAGACTGCTGTTCAAATACTAGCAAACGAGTGTTGCACGCAACATTATACATGCATAAAAGATTGTAGAGAAAATGGTGGAAACAAATTGAAATAGATTTCAATGCAAAAATATTGTACTAAACAACTTGCCTGTGCACAAGCGGTTTCCAAGAATATGATATTGCATAGAGTACATAAACTTGTTTGACTGTTTTGTGTTGTAGACTGACGAACAGCAAGTGGTTTTTTTATTCCAAATTATACAAATATACAAATTCAGATATACCACCTGTGTGAAGCATTATGAAGCTGAGAACTGAGATGTCTATTACTACGTGTATTCACACACGGAAGCAATATAATTCTTGTGTGTATGCTCTTTCCTCTGAAAAATGTAACACTTTAGTATTTTGAATTGTAGTGAATATAGTTATGAATAAATCTCTGGGGTGTCTCCGATAGATATGACTTTCAGTTTATTGACAACTTTGATTAATAGGGATTACGTACATGTAGTCACTTTTTTTCATATTAGCATTTTCAACTGTCATGTAATAGCACTGTTACTAAAATATGGCTTTTTTGTATCGGGTAGGAATAGTTGATTTGTCTAGTCATACATTTTACTATTCTTACCCGATCGTATGATTGGCACCACGCATTCAAGCAGAGAGTTATTTTTTTAATATTTTATTATATTCATGTATTGTTAATTGTACTAGATACTTAAAAGTACTAGAAAGTACTAGAAAGTACAGTCGAAAAAAGACTTTCCTGCTGATTTCCAGGCCTCAAAAGGAGAATATGCAGTACAGTCCTTTTTTAAGCCAGGGAAAAAGCAGGACAGTTTTTGTTCGACTTTACTTTGTATTATATGTAACAGCTTCCCACAGGAAGAATGGGTCTCTTTGTTCAAATATCTTTTTCTATCAGATTCTATATCATTATTCATGAATTAAATCAGTGCAGGAAATCACTATGCACATCTTGTTTGAATAATCAATTGTCGTCTGAGATTTTTTCATTCTGTCAAACAACTCCATGTAAAAGTATTACTAAACTATTATTAAACCAATACATGTTTGTAATATTATTTTTTGGGTTTTCCATTTTACTCTGACAGTGGGAGCCATTGCACGTCATCAACCTCAAGAAAAATCGCAGGTTCCTAATGCGTGATCTTGACGTTGAGCCTCTAGTTGTTGCCTTACGAAAGGAAGGCATACTGAGCAGGTCAGAACATGAACGTCTTCACGAGGAACGTTTAACTAGATCACATCAGTGCAGACTGTTTTTGGACATTCTAGAAAGGAAAGACGAAAAGGCATACGACACTGTGAAAGATATTCTGGACGACACACAACCGCATATCAGGAAACAGCTGGATAAAACATCAGCCGAAGACGGTAATTATTACATTAATGCTTCCACAACGAAGCTATTGTCCAGGGTATTGATCATAATAGAATGGCGACATAATACACTGGATAATCGATTGTTTGTATGTTGTTCAAAGCCGCACTCAGCAGTATTCCAGCTGTATGAAGGTGGCCTGTAAATAATCCAGTGATTATATTGTGAACAACGATCCTTGCCTTCGGGGTACGGTGATAACAATTAAATATGTCATGGAACCTCTTACCACCTGATCCATTTGTCGCCTCTTACGACCAGAATATGTTGTTGAGGTCTTATTCCAACCCGGAATCACCACAGGGTCGGGATAATCTAAGATGGAACAAAACTCGTGAACCATTTGTATTCATAACTTATCAATTAAGTATTCAATTGCCGACTTTGATGTTTTTGAACTTTTTGTATCGTATATAATTTTTCTTATTCCTTTGCAACAAATGGAAAAACCCAGTGTATCCGGCGATAGCCACTGCTCCCAGTGATCCTACTGAGATGGCTTAAGGTACCAGTCAACTGGCAACATATTAATGTCATTTCATTGGCGCTTTAGAACAATTTCCAGGCGGCGTTCGTAGTCAAGGGCTCGCTAGATCATACCATTGGTTGGAAATGTAAATAATTCATGTTAGTTATCGAGAAAATGACTACAATGATGAATTTTGACATATTGGATATTTAGATACATGTATTTCCTTAGTTTGATTACATGATCAACTTTCACGTGGCTATGTCTATTACAAACTGGTCCTTTACTTATATGCATTGATTATTACCAATTTTGTAAGAATATAGTCCCTAGTTAACATTCATAAACAACCAAATCCAAAGTTTTGAGGTCACATATATTATGCTTAACATGATGTGGAGCTGATTAAGAGATGGGACCTTAACCTTTAAATTTTGCCCACATTCTCAGTTTATCAAACTCGATTCTTAGAGATAATACATTTAATAATTGACCTTCACTTTGTGTGAATTCATTGGAGTATGAACCTTCATAGAGTGAGGGCCAAACTGTATGAACGTCCCAAAGGATGTAGGTCAAGATCTAAACACAATTTTATTTAGTACGTGTGACTTCATGTTTACACTGACAGCCATACAACAACCAGCTAAATCGCGGAGTAAAATAGTTCCTCAAAAAGAGAGGTGACATTGGCGTATGGATGCACAACTTGCTCTTCAGAAACATCTTACGCAGCACATGTGTTAAAATCATATCCCCATTAGATGAGAAAGGTCTGTAAAGAACTACCTCAGTAAGGCAGTCACAATGACAGCGCGTCGTAATACATTTACATCAAGTACAAGACGAAATGGCCGAAACGATAAACGTGACGGAAGAGATTTCCGAAGTTGTTAATGAACCTGTGGCGGTTACATGTGTTAGTCATCATTGATCAACTGGCCGATCTTTGAAAGGTGAAAAAAGATGCGTCAAACAGACACTAAGTTAAATTCATAGATTGCTGGAGACGGTCAATGTCAGCCTAGGCACGGATCGAGTCGATACTACGATAGTTTAGATGTGCATTTCTTCGTTTATTCATTAGGATGGGCCGTAGCGAGGATATTCGTGAACAATCATGCAGTCACGCTCTCTGACATTTCTCAATGTACTGAAACGCTGAGACCAAGAATAAAGGTTCTAAATGATCAGAAAGAACGCTTATGCATGTTTTTGTGCTAGGGAATTCCCAGGGGTTTCCCCAGGAATGTGGAAGTAGTCCGTCAGTGTTTACGTCATTTCAAGAACACGGCCTCGTAAAAAACGTATGAACGTCAAATTGTGTCGTTCATACACTTATGAACGTCAATTTCGCGGTCATGTGACCGACCTTTCGTCCAATGAAATAAACGGATATCGTGTAAACTTCAAATTAAAAAATTATTCGAAGATATGTCGAGTTTAATTTTAAATATTTAGTCATTCATGAGAAGGTAAAATTACATACATAAAAGTGATAAAACCTTTCCAATAATCATCTGACATCTCCATTGTCCACTCTACGATTCTGACTGTATCATAAGCATGTCTTTATGAATAGCGTCTTCGAAAGGCATTTAGAAGTGATACGAATAAGGAAGAGAATTTATGGATGTCAAGTTCTTTATTATGAGGAACACAACATTTCGGAGGAAGGAGTAAGCATGTACTCCGGAATGTTGTGTTCCTCACAATAAAGAAGTTGACATCCATAAATCCTCTTCCTTTATGAATCACTATGAAATGGTAATGATACCAGATGTTCGCAAAAAGGTGAGCCTATCTTGCCCCACCGGTGGCACCCATTACAAACACATGCAAAGGAAAATAATTTGTCCACCTGAAAATACACGGTACCACATGGTATAAAGTAGGAAATTGCATCAGACATCGTTTTTGTTACTGATGCGTCAAATTTGGAAATGTCCTTAACATGTCTACCTTCAAGCTTTTGGAAAGCTTCACTACGATCTTAAATGTTGTAATCTTGAACACACACCTTTTAAGAAAGAGCTATCTGACGCTCTGTGACCTTTTCGTGAAAAGAGCATGCTCGATTGTACTTTAAGAGCTGTGAAATGCAGACACCAAAGGCTGGAGCTGCTGGAATATTGCTCAACGTGAAAGAAAGTTGACTATTACTCGACATAAAGGGAACTTACTGGAACGTTGAAGTCATCCCTCTTCTCATACAGTCTTGTGGAATCTTTATCATATATCTAAATATGAAACAGATGAGACGGTCTCACTGGTCTCCTATGATCTCCTTTGCGTTTTTGAGAATCCATATTGTATTAATTCCACTTGTCTGAAATAAGTCCTTCCTTGATTGTTTTAAGGATTATGGTTAATCTTTGAGACTTGGATTCGGTGGTATATTTACTGGATCCAGCAATATAACTCTCTTTGTGGTGCTTTGGAATTCATTACAAAAGAGGAATGGGCATGACTTCAGGTTTTTGAGTCTAGACAAAAGTTGATAGTACCGATGCATGGTTTTGGCAGATTTCTTCCTCAGTTAACATATTTGTATGTGGCATTATTTGATATGTCAGTTATACCAAGTTCTTTGATCAAATAATTAATGTAGTGATGCTTACATATAATGGTTGTGTTATTTGATGCCTTGTTAATGGGGATAACTATAAACGTTTTATGTACTGCAGTCAAACTTTGGTTCGTTCGTTGGAAAAAGACTGCCAACGAATGGTATATTTTCTCTGATATCCTAACTTTCATGCAAAGGATGGAGTGATTTCAGAATTGAAATGTCAGCTTTTCTACATTTCACATATTTTAGGGCTACGCAAACAAAATCACCAATTCGATCTTCCCTTGTATCATTCCAATTTTAGAAATTGAAGCTGAAGTGAAATAATGGACGGGAACATTTATCCAGAACGTTGATGTGGCATATGTTGTACATGATACAGCTTACACGAGTCGGTACAGCTTACTTACATGGGAACAGAAGCTCCACGAACAAGATTGTGTGTAGGTTCTATGAAGAGATCAGGAGCAAGCGGGAAAGGTCTATACAGTTAAGGTTAAAGCAATAGATTGTCGGTAGAAGAATACATAAGGAAACTTAAGTTCTGAAGGACACCAGTATCTTTTGCTTTCAGTTGCTGTTCATTCACACACATAGGTCTTGTATTCACAACCAGTTTTTTGTAACACAGCCAGTACAATAGCAAGACAGGTTACTACTCAGTATTTCATAGGGATGCCCAGTATACTTCACCTGATGGTTCCTTCGACAGGTTTTAGGCCTTCTTCTGTCTGATGAAGGATTATCCCTTTTCTGATGAAGTCAAACTGTCTCTCACTGGCTTTGATGGAAATTGTAATCTTTTGTAATCATTATGGTCCAAGACATCAGTGCAGTGTTTGTGCACTGCTTCTGCACCCCTTATAACTTTTCCTGATAGTACAATACGGTAGCAAGAATGTTTTCATTATGGCTCGAAGACCATCACATATGTTCTTTCCATTGCTTGTCTCAAAATAATTGCGTGCAGTCTTAATTTTCTGTTGGCTGATATCCCCAAAGCTCTTGTAAATGTGCAGCACAGCCATCAGTCAACTGCATCACTTCTGTTCCCTTCACTTTCTCCTCGGTGATGCTAACTGCCTTGCTTTCAAAGCTTTTTACTGAAGCTGCATCATGATTGAGGTCATCTGTTATGTCAATTATGGCATGTTTGATTGTCACTGGTTTACCATCTATTCCATCTTGGTAGTAGCATATCGTTGGATGTACGGTCACCATGTGCTGGTCAAAGTAAGCAGTCGGAACTTCGTAATTTTCAGAATAATCCACAACCATCACCAATTGTTCAGGTTTTAGATTTCTTTTGCAGCTTTGCATCTGCTTGTGTTGCAAGTTGGAGCGGAAGATGTGACTGGAGTAGATACTAAGAGAGCTCTTAAAGACATCAAGAAATGCATTCAAACTAGTGACTTTTGGCCGTATGCCATTATTCTCTTTTCTGTATCACTCTCTTTTAATGTTATATACTCCCATTTGTGCCAAGTGATGTCTTTCCTTCCTACACCTTTCTACTACATCCTGGATATGATGACACACCACTCGACTCGAAGCCTTCACTGTTGTGTTCGAAGTACAGCCTTCTTTTCCTTCGTTTAGTCAATTTTCTTTTCAGCGGTCTTTACTTTGTCATAGTTCTGTGATCTGTTATTCACTCTCCTTACATCAGAAAAATAATTTTCTCTCTTCTCCTTTACCTTTTGGCGGTAAGCATGTTTTCTGTAAATGTCTCTTTACTCTTTGTGCTTTTGTTTGCTTTTGGTCACCTTGCATTACCTGTTTCTTCATTTTCTTTTCTCTTCTCTTTATCTTTATGTGTTTTTAAAAAAATATTCATATCTTCCTGCATTTATACTCACCTTTTTCCTGTAGCGCCTCATTTTCTCAGATTTCTTCCCTACAGTGGTTGTTTGAGTATCTCATCCACATTTTGTCACAAAGGGTTCACCACTGTCTCTTAGTCCCAAAATCTATTACCAATTTATTTTCATTGAACAATTTCAAATGTACACAACACATAGATCTGCTGTTTTCAAAATTCATGTCCATTGTGCATTGTGCAATCTCACTGTCGACATCACTAAAAAGTAGTGTTATCAATGTTTGCTCACTGCACATGTGAACATTATTACTTTTACACAATTAACCTTAAAAGGAGTGAATTGAATGTTTCAAATCATTTATTCAGTAGACGTTTCCAACATGAACTAAACATATATAATATAATAGTTCTCAGAAACTTCCAGTAGTTGCCACTTTGATTTCAAGCACTTTCTTTGCATGGAATCGTTGAAACAAAAGTGCATTGAAGCATGACTTAGAATACACAGAATCGCAAGAATGTATTCAAAATAAAATTGTACATCAAGATCTCTTAAACTAGGCCAAAATCCTGGAACTAGTAGGTCCCATGTTAACACGTGTTCATTTGACTTTGGACCTTAGTCAAATTTCACCTACAAGAAAAGGAAAGTTCAGATACTTTGGTCGAGGAGCATATGCTGCAGGAGATAATAATAATTATCACATCTGCATTCATTATTCAACCAATGCATACCACTTAAATGGTCTACATTAGTCTTTGTGTCTTCAGCTTCCATAGCAACACTGGATGCAGCTATCATGGATGATGTCATGATGATGATGTCGACGTACAACTAATTATGTATTATACCAAGTGAAAGTAGCATTGGAGCTGAGTTTTTGATGAGCTGCAAAATTTGACAGCTATTAATTTATTATGGCTATCATTGCCAGATATCATCTATTTGATAGAAACTTTAATTTAAGCTCCATTTACCTTTATCACCCTTAGCGGGTATGATAAAAAGTGTACCCCATAGACTAATTGAAAAGTATGTAGTGTCCGTAGCCCCAAGTAGTTTACAGCAAATGACACCATTAGAATTATTTCAATTTCATCTTGTTCTGATTTTATGAACATTTGAATGTATCCTAAACTTAAATAAGCTAACAGTTTATATATGCATAGTTTAGCAGGGTTTTTTCAAAATACAAGTAAAATACGGACACTACGGGCTGCGGTTTTCCTATGCAACAGTTGTCTATGCAAGGTAATTCAAATAATTCTACTAGAGATTAGTTGCTTGGGACAGCCTGTAAAATATATTAAAGCACCCACAGTCAGCTGGTGTTAGGTTCTTAAATAGCCATAGAGCTACGGACACAGAATATAGCAATGTTTGACCCGCACCTACTCACATAACTAAGATGATACCTGATAACCATGTCATTTTTCACAAAATTTGTACTCCGAATAATGAACAAAAACAAGAAAACACTTTTTTGGACACATGATTAGTACAAAACATTACAAGCATACCTTTATTGTGAGGAATTGTCAACTTGCCAAATTTTAAGATACAAAATTGAAATGTGCCTTGAATTAAAGAGAGATTGCTAATGTGGTAACATATAATGCATTTGTGAATCCTCACAATAAAGCTTCATCAAAGTTAGTGAAAAGTTAGGTTGCAAAATATAACGAGGAAAAATTCACATGTTTTTGGGCCATTGCCAGGGCAAAAAGATCTATTTCAAAATGGAAAGCTGAAAGAAAATCATGTCACGTCAAGACAGTCTAACTGCAAAATGAAGAGAACATGTGACCTTATTTTCAGCCTGTAAGTAATCATATAGGTCCTAATAACAAGCTTATCTAAAACATGTTACCCCTGATTATGACCAGTCCGCTTGACATGAACGGTCTTTAAAATGTTTTGTGCAGTATTTTTAGGTGTAAAGTTAGATTTGAAATCAGGATTATTTATCAAACTTGGACAAGTTTTGCAATTTTATGTGCCACATGAAGAAATACTGCTTTGAGATGGGTTGGAGTGAGTGAGTTGAAATTTAACGTCGCATCGGCATTATTTCAGCCATATAGCATTGAGATGGGTTGGAAAGCAAAATGACCTCCAACTTTTTTTCTGAACATTTTTTAGTGATGTGTGTAAATGAATCTTCGTTTTGGAAATAGAAGTTGCCTTCATGTTGAACATACATGTAGGTCGATTTCATGATATCCCAGAGGACCAGCCGAGGACTATATTGTAGCAGTCCCGTCTGCAGCATAGACGAATTTGAACAAATGGATACATTTTGAAATAGTGTAGTTAGTTATTGCAACCATAGTTTTAATCGTAGTATATTTGTGAAGGCAGCTGAAGGGATGGTGTGAATCCTGCTGGGTAACCCTGCAAGTAGCAGAGGTACCGTAAGTCCCCACAGTCCCTAGACGGGTGGCCTTACATGTACTTTGATTGCTGGCGATCTGTATCCCGTTTTTATATGGTTTTGTTGAATAATAGTTTATTCTTTTGAATGTTTTTAAAAGAATTTCAATATATTCTGTGCTAATCTAGTAATTGTATCGACGACAGGTTGTTATACAATCTAAATGTATTTATTGTTAATGTATAACTGGGGAGGTCGGGTAGCCTAGTGGTTAAAGCGTTCGCACGTCACGCTGAAGATCCGGGTTCGATTCCCGACATGGGTACAATGTGTGATGCCCATTTCTAGTGTCCCCCGCCGTGATATTGCTGGAATATTGCTAAAAGCGGCGTTAAGCCATACTCACTAATGTATAATTTCTCGTCACGACACGGTCGAAATATTGCCGATGTGACGTTAAAGTTTAACTCACTCACTCACTCTGTTTTATTTATTTATAAATGAATTAGATAATAAGTTTTTGTGTCATGACATAAGGCTGTTCAGTTATCGCCAGATGTATTTGTTTTTTTGCCAATCCTCGTTGTTGACTACGTGGTTCTAATTTCATATGGTGTGTATGGATTAGAGAAACGGTTAAATGCTTTGCACAATTATTGCAAATCCTTGTCATTGTTCGTTAATATGTGAAAAAACTAAAATAGTTGAATTCAGGAGAGGTGGGACATCAGGAAAAGTAATAAGAGCGATATGTGGTGACTGTGATGTCGAGGTTTTTAATCAGTATATTTATCTTGGTACACTACTCCCAAGTCAAATAAACATTTTTTCAAAGTTGTTGATACGTCTCAACAAAGGTCAAGAATGTGTTATTTAAAGTGCTACAAAAAATGTTTGTTTCCATAAAATGTTTGCTTTAACAATTTTGTATTTCAAATAATACCAACTTTACTCGTCTGTTCAAAAATATAGGATTAACAAAGACAGGGTTGCATAGAGAGGGTAAACAATGTTTTCTGAATATAAATAAGACTACTCCAAGTGCTATGGTTCGGTTTTCAATATTGTAGTACATGTATGGAATCAAGTCACAAAAACGCCACTGCTACAGAAAAGCATGCATTCCATGCAAAAGTTGACATTATGTAAACCCCATCTGCGTTAACGGGATTCCATATGCATTGTTTAGCATCGTGCTGACAACCACTCAGAAAGACAAAAATACGCAATTATTCAACATTACGAAATGCCACGCCTGTCCGAAAATAAGCGTCTGCGAGCCATTGGTATGCTTGAAGCAGGATCGAGTAAACGTGATGTTGCAAGACAATTTAACGTCCACAGAAACACCATTTGGTGTTTATGGCAACGTTAGCAACAGACGAATGCAGTCAGAGACCATCCTCGGAGTGGCAGGCTACGTGTAACCAATAATCGACAAGACAACTGGATTCGAACAACACACCTACGAAATCGATTCCAGCCAGCAAAAGTGACTGCAAGAAGCATCCCTGGCCTTCGACGAATATCTTCACAAACCGTAAATCGCCGCCTCAGATATGCAGGGATTGTCGCCAGAAGACCCACCAGACGTCCCATTTTGACAGGAAACCACCGTCAAGCACGTCTACAGTGGTGCGGACAGCGTCTACGCGGGACGGCCATGCAGTGGGGACAAGTTCTATTCACTGACGAGTGTCGTTTTCACCTCAGCCACAGCGATGGACGGATTTGAGTTTACCGACGTCGAGGTGAACGTTACGTCAATCATTGTGTCAGGGAAGAAGATCGGTTCGGGGGCGGCAGCGTTATGGTGTGGGGTAGGATTACAGCAAGACAGAGGATCCGTTTGATAGTGGTAGAAGAAAATCGCAATGGACAGCGCTACCGCGACGAGATCATCAGCCCTGTTGTTCTACCGTTTTTGCGTCGTCATGGCCCAGGCATTACCTTTCAACATGACAACGCCCGGCCTCATATTGCTCGACTTGTTCAGGGGTCTCTTCAACACAACAACGTGAATGTCATCCCCTGGCCGGCTCGCTCCCCTGATCTCTCACCAATCGAGCACATGTGGGATGAGATGGATCGGCGCCTTCGACGTCAACCACGTGTTCCACAGACACTCAAGGAACTTCGAAACATGCTCCAGCAGATATGGACAGATATCCCACAGGACTTTTAGCGACGCCTGGTCCATTCCATGAGACGAAGATGTTATGCTTGCATCGCAACCAGAGGTGGACACACACGCTATTGATTTGTAAACTGACATTTTGGCATGTTCATGTTTTTTTATGAAATCACGCATTTTCTGAAGTCAGTATGGCAAAATAACCCATTTGAACACTTACAGCAGTCTTTTGTCTGTTGCAAACCGAAATTGTTTTAGATTTGGTAAAAAACATAACTTTGCATTTAATCTTATTCAATGTCACAGGAACTTTTGTTGTTCAGTATATGTTAACTCATGAGTAATGAAGTAGTCCACGATCTAGCAGTAGATATGATTTATACTCGGCCCACAAATGTAAGAACCTGAGATGTATATTACAGATTCTTCATTTGCTTTATATCGTCGCGAGCTGACACAATTCAGTACAGGTGTTTCCAAGTTAGCTGTGGAACAAGGAAGGTATGCTGGTGTAATTGAAAGTCAGTGTGTATGTATTCCTGTGTGATGTAAATTTGCTAGAGGGTGAGTTTCATTTTGTAATGATTTGTCCAGTGTCCCCAAATGTGACGCAGCAACTCCTATACATGATATTTGATTGTGTAATATCATAAAATACAACGCACTTTCCTCAGCGAAAGTGATCAGTGTATTATGATTCTTAAATCCTGTACATTTACCAACCTGATATCTTATTGCCGTTATGCTGTATTATTCTTGTATGTTGGCCAACGGCCTCACGTACAGAAATATAGAATTGAATGGAAAGTCCACGTTCTGCAACATATTCCTATAATTGAACAACTTTGATAAAATTGCGTTCGTATTGGGAAACCGATTTTTGTGTTAGAATGTAACTTAAGTTTAAAGCATCAGTTCCAAACAATGTCAAATTCAGGAAGTTCAATACTCAACTTCCCCTTTATGTCGAGCAGTATTCCAATAGCTCCAACCTTTGGTGTCTACATTTCACAACCTTTGAGGTAAAATCGAGCATACTCTTGCTCAAAAGTTGTTTGGTCAGCTTTTCAACATCGAAGGCCTTAGTAAAGCTTTCAAAACGTATTATGGTAGACATGTGGAAGACATTTTCGAATATGACGCATCAGTTACAAAAATGCAATTGTCTTGTGAACAATTGATTTTGAATGTGTTGGTGATTGTGCCATCGACGGTGCAGGATTCGCTCACCTTTTAGCGAATACCTGGTATTCATAGTGATTTATTAACATATGCCCGGATTCGTACTATGGTCTCTGCTGTTAACAGAGATTATTTTTTTATGATTATGGGAAGGGCTTTGTCGATTTTATGCAAACGCGGTTAGACAATGTGACCTTGTGGGTACTCGAGGTTAGAAACCTCTGTTTGCCTACCAAATGGACGACTAAATGCGTCGGGTGGTCAGGTTTGGTAACTTAGTTACATGTTGCATGTCATCGTGCGCGGTCATACATCTGCTAATTGCTCAGTGCAGCGTCAACACAAATCCAACATCCAACCATGGAAGTTAGTGACATGATCATTTGACCATTCGTTCAGCCTGTGCAATCTTGAATTATATTTTGGGACTTTGCAACAAAATTGTTTTAAACATTGCCTGTAACACATGCATCGATGGCATTTGATTCTTATTTAATGTCATAGATAAAAAAGCCATGGATCACCATCTTCAGTGTTGGAACGAAGTGCAGAAAAAAGAGAAACAGATACTTGATCACGTAAGTGCAGCATTAGGAAATTGCTGTTGAATAAAGCTGGTTCGTATGGCTGTAATAACTTATTAAATGCATTGCATCTTACGTGTAGACCCGTGAAGATCCGGGTTATAATTGGTCTTCAACAACCCAGGCTTGTCGTCATAGGCGACTAACGGGATCGGACGGACAGGCTCGCAGACTCGGTTGATGCATGTCACTCTATCCGTATTGCGTGAATCAGTGCTCATGATTTCAATCACTGAATTGTCTGGTCCAGACTCGATTATTTTACACACCGCCGTCATATAGCTGGAATATTGCTGAGTGCGGCGTTAAACAACAAACAAACATGATATCAATTACTGGATTATCTGGTGCAGAGTCGATTATTTACAGACCACCGCCATATAGCTTGAATAATTTGCTAAGTGCGGCGTTAAAGAAGAAACAAAACATGTTCGTATAAACAAACGATATATTGAGATTCTTTGTTTAGATATATTTGTGACACACTTCTGTTTGCTGTACAAGTAAGTCGTTCACTGTACACAACCATGTTTGAGGAGCGCCTTAACAAGCACCTCAACTATAATTAAAAACAGTGAACGTTTCTGAAACTTTTGGGTCTTTTATGCGTTCATTTCAATTTTTATGCATAATTTGAAAGTAATAACTTGTCACTATGTAAAGTGCTAGTTTGTAGTGATTAGTCTATGTTAATGTTAACATACGGATCCTCGGAACTGTCACTTATACTTTTGCAGGCTTCACATGTGACCATCCTTAGGATGAATCGCGACTTCCTCTTAACGTATCTTGACTTGGATTCTGTGATGCAACAATTTCTTCGGAGCGGAATCTTAAACAGTTCAGAGTACGCTTCTTGCGAAGAACATTCAATGACCTCGGCGAGACAACATATGTTTTCCAGAAGTGTGTTCTTGGACATTCTAGCTGGAAAAGATGCGTACGTGTACAAATCATTCTGCACAATCCTGGCGAAAAAGCAAATGTTCATCGTGGTAAAACTGGATAGTACCGCATCTGAAATAGGTACAATATACATTTATAAAGAGGGTTATGTTATGTTATGTTATGTTATGTTATGTTATGCTGTGCTGTGCTGTGCTGTGCTGTGCTGTGCTGTGCTGTGCTGTGCTAATGACAATCATCATTCAATATTACATAAATGCTATGTCACTGAAAATTAATGTATTAATGTTAATTTTTATATCACTCACTCGATAAGTAGAATAGGCTGTTTGACTTTAGTGTGAGTTAAGGTGACGGAATGAATAATGAACAAAATCATAAATGATATTTCCAGAACTTTTAATTGCTATGATAAAAAGACATCATCATTACTTTATTTATGAAAGCTTCATGCGTAGAAATTCAAATAATGTTTTAATAGATTAATGATTGCACATTCCTTTTCATTTATTGCTGCTTTGAAGTTTCACTATCTCCTGCATAAAGATGCATGACTTACTCGTGCACTAGTTTCTAGTTAAAGCTTCCTGTTAATGCTTTCATTTGTGTTAGTCAAACCTCCATTTAGTATCTTAAGTTATGTATTATTATTGTAAAATGAAAAGCGATGTTAGCTTGTAATAAGTGGTGTCATTTCTGAACATTTAATTCTAATCCATCAGGATGACCAGTAATATTATCTTAAATCAAATCTCTCATGTTCAAATATCCGAAAGCCATGCCTGAGATTATGAAATATTAACAATGTGATAATTGCCCCCACGCCCCACTTACCCTTGAAATTTTATAATTTAATACAATATTAGGAATATGTTGCAGATCCACACACTCCAAATTCCACGTGATAATAAATATGACAAATAATTAAAACAATATATTATGAGCTTCACAGCTCTTTGATCACACTCCATTCGTCTATATCCTGCATGGATGACTTGGATATATTCGACCGAATCCTTGTGCTACCAAATGATATCTCAACTATCATGGTTATGCACTTGCATACAAAATAGCTTTTTTTAACAAACACTTATTTTCTTTATGAAAATTGTGTGGGGCAAGACATGGTGGCTTCAGTGACCTGGTGATTCATATACCTTTCATCACTTTTTTGCCTTTCCCCAAAAATTGAATGTGTTTCTGCAGATAATCGACACGTTGAAGATTTCTATTCAATATATAATTTCATGAATTGACCAGAAACGAACAGTGTGAAGAATGTTGTAGATGAAATAATATGACTTGTGCCATAAGTTCCCTTGTATTTAGGTGAACAATTGACTTGCCTTTGTATGTGTTTGTGACGGGTGCCACCGATGGGACAGGATACGCTAACCTTTTCGCGGACACCTGGTATCATCAATGTTTGAGAGTGATTGATAAAGTCATGCTCATGGTACATATCGGAACCATACAATCGACTCATGTGGCTATGAAAAGGGTTTTGTCGCTTTTATTTAAACATCAGAGACGGCTTTCTGGTGCTATAGTCCTTTTCTAACATTTGCCTTTGCCAAAAACTATGTTTACTTGGTTATTATTATCTTTTAACTTAAACTACCTAATTATAAAGCAGATTTAACAGTTCAACCTTAATTTCATTACTCGTTCACACATGTAACAACTGATATATAGGTGCTATGTGATTGAGTTAAAATTTAACGTCGCATCGGCATCACTTCTGGCGTATAGAGACATATGATACGTGAAAGCCGTGGGGATAAGTAGTTTTATCAAGATTAGTCAAAGGACTATGTCAATTGATATTAAGTATTCTTTGTGAAAGATGGTTATATCACAGCCAGTTCAGACTGGAAATGCATGGTTATAGACATGATATTTTGAGGAAATGACGATGGAGAGGTTGCTTCTGTTGTTGCAAGTACTCGTACTCGCAAACACCCCATAACAATCCATTTTTCTGTAGTTGTTGATGGTATTGTTAAGTTTACATTTTGGCTCACCTGACTGAAAGTGAGCTAATGTCATGACCTGCATATTTGTTAAGAGATTTTCAATATGTCCGCCACATTTTAAATCTGCATATTTGACTTAAATGGCTTTTGCGTGTGTGTTTCTCTTTAAGATGAAATCATATATGGTTCAAATCTTCAGGTTTTAGTGTTAGATGTGTGAACATTAATTTTGCTAAGTGGCTGTCATTGTTAACATTTGGAAGTGTTGACTACATACCCGGGTGTGTGAGCTAGAGTGCCATGGTGCTATGTTTATGATACTTTTTATGAAACTGTCAATTAATACACTACAACAGTGGGATTATGCATACCTTTAGAAGGGAAATGTATTTATAGAAGACGTTGATGACATTATTCTTGTAGATGTCAATAGCACAAGATAAGTTATACTTGCATATTTCTTATTTCTGTCTGTTTATTTTATTTTTTAGAGGTATCAGGTATTTTTATTTTAGCTTATTTTATTAATATATAAACAACATTTAGAGTTTCATCTCATAATAATTTAATATTCAGCAAATCCTCGTGGTAACCCAATGTAAGTGATTTTCTATATCTGTAAATACAAATGAAATTACTTTCCTGTTTTAGGCAGACAAGATCTGATCAAAGGTTTTCATGAAAAGCCTATGCTCGAAGACAAGCTACAACTAGCAGAAAATAAGATAAGACACCTCATTGTTGTAAGTGCACTGTTATTGTCTTCTTAATGGGTTAATGGGCTGCTAAATGGTGTTTGAATTTAACCAGTTACTCATGCTGCTGCAACTGGCTCTCTGAATTTTCTGATTTTCTGATATATGATTTGATACCATTAAAGGTCAATGTCACTGACTGGAAATAAGGAAATAAACCCAAAACATTCACACTGTCTTCTGGATTATTTGTTTTGGGAATTTGACCAAATCCATCTATGCAAAATATATCTTGATCGTATGTAAGAGAACATGTGGGTATGAGTAAGATTAAATCAGTGTTTTGCTTAATTCAGCTCGTTGTTTCTTCTGCAATTATAGTTTATATAGGGGTTTCAAAAGATGCTTGTGAATTGTAATATGACAATTATTTGTTGGATTTGAACGTTTGTCTCATAATTATGATTGGAGTGGTGAACAAAATCAAACAATAGAGATGTTTTTAAAACCAACATATTAAAATATTTGTGTTGCAGGTTAAATAACATTGTTGCATGCAGTTTCTCGATTCGTATTATATCAATTAGCTCTCTATATATTTTGAATCTCAATGCTGACGGAAACTTCAGTGGATGCCTTTGTTGATAACTTCAAGTATTGTATACATACCCAGGAAAACTACAGTTATGTGTCAGTAGTTAATCCGTCGTTTAATTGTCTCGATATTGCGAATGAAATTACAAAGAATCTGCATAACAAACAGAACAAATGCAGGCTATTCACACGCTCTGTCCTCAAGAAAAGAAGGTCATCGTTATTCTAGCTGCTACACGAATTCACATCAAAGTATATCCTCGGGCTGCTGCCTTCGCCGGTTTCCCGATACACCCCGGTTATTATCCTTTGTTGTCAACACCATACCCGTGCTCGTGGATTTCACGAAAGAAGCTCGAGTCGCCGTTGGCGTTCGTGCTAAATTAAGATAACACGCAGTGATATAACTGAAATAACGGTTCAAAGCTACGTTAAGCGCAACTCTCCAACTCACTCACGAATGACTCACTCCAGTGTGTAGCTATTACTCTATATGCCCAAAACATGATGATTAAGAGTCAAACTAAAACTAAAATCCATTAACAGGGTTTCTCATTTTGCAAATCGTATGTCAACCTGTGTTTCGGACCTGTTCAAAATGCAGACCTGCGGATGGTATTCTAATAACATTATATCAAGGATGATGATAGTGATAGGCTGCATTTGATCAATGAAGTTTATTATTGTTTATGGCCATAAGACCACATACATTGTGAAGTGAAAACATTTCCATATTACACTGATTGCAGAATTTAAGCCCAATATAATAAATATACTTTGACATCCATATCTCCAAAAGTCTACGTATTATAACATCAATACTTAAGACTTTGGATTCATGAACAACTAATAGTCATTTGTCACCATGTGACTTTAAAATGTCAGGATGACCTTGCAATCCTAGCTAACACTGTATCCGAATATCGTTGGCAAAAACAGCATTATGAATTTTTTCATAACTGAATAAAGAGCGGTGCCCCCTTGCCCTTAACAATTAGTTCGGTTCTGTGAATAGTGTAATCTGCAGTATCCTTAAAATCGATGTACATTGGGTGTAAGATAGTAGTATTTTACCAGACAAGGCAACTCAGAAGATGTTTTTACTTTTTATGTTAATGACGTTTTAAAATCAACATACACGGGTACACGGGGCTCCTTGGATCCATTTACAGGAATAGTATATAGTTGCATCAGCTAATTTCCGAACAGCCTAGAAGGTGGGTGACCTTCACTTTAAAGGGAAGTAACTTGAAAGCTAATCCGATATCTTCTACTCCCAAGGTATAAGAATTACATTCCCAATCGTTACAAATTAATTGCATGTGATTCCACGGCATTTGATTGGCTATGTAAGCAAATACATTTACGTTTATGTTTCCACAATAAACATGTAGACCACGACCACGACCACTTCCGGACTACTGTTTCCTTATTGACTGATAATTGAGACCGCGGTGCTTTGTGTTGCATTATTGCGCCGAACGATGTCCCAACCACACAATAACGAGTATGTATTCGCTTAATTTCTTAGGAAAACCAAACACTTAGGCAGCAGCTATTTGATATGCAGGGAACTGCAAGAAAAACTAAAGACGAGGCACTGGAACAGTTGCAAGAAAAGGAAACTTTGACCAACCAACGTAAGTGAATGAATGTAATCGGATCATCTACCTTTTACTTCTTTCTCGACTTTACAAGAATAAAAGATCATACTACTACCAAATATTGCAACCATTATTACATGTTTATCACCATAGGTCATACACGGTCAATTTGTATTTTTGTTTCAGGATTGGTTAAAGCAAAAATTCGTCAGTCGGAACTTGAGGGCGAATGTAATGCATTACGAAAGGTGAGCTTCAAAAATGTTAATTTACCTTTTAGGTCACAATATCACTTTAAAATGTCAGGATGAACTTGTAATCTTAGCTCAAACTGTATCCGAAAATTGTTTGCAAAAAATAACATCATTATTTCTACCTTAACTGGGTAAAGAGTTGTGCTCCCTTGCCCTCAACATTTCCTTCGGTTCTGTGAATTGTTCATTCTGCAGTATCCGTAACAGTACATTGGGTGTTAGATATGGGTATTTTACCAGACAAGGCAGAAGATTTGTTATAGTTTTTTTTGTTAATGACGTTTTTAAATCAACAAGGCAATATAATATTTTTCTCCGCATTTCAATAAAAAATGGCATAACATTTAAACCACAAATGTAATATGTCGTAGAATGTCAGCTCGTTGCTCATGTAGTTAACAGAGTGATTCGGCCACGCTGTAAATTATGTGTATAATTATTAAAGCGATAAAACCATTTCCATAATCATAACAAATCTCTACTAAATACAGAGTCCATTGTTCGATTCCAACAAAATCAGAAGCATGTGTATATCAATTACTACCAAATAGTGATGATAGCAGGTGTTTGCGTAAAGGTGAGCGTATTCTGTCCCATCGGTGGCACCAATCATAAGCGCATGCAAATACATGTCAATTGTTCATCAGAAAAAAAAACTGGAACATATGGTGCAAGATAAAATAGTGAATTACATCATTTTTGTCACTGATGCGTCAAAGTTGAAAATGTCTAACCATATATCATTTTGACAGCTGTACCGAGGTCATGAATGTTGTAATCCAAGCTACTTGTTAGCAAGATCGCATGACGCTCTGTGACATCTTCGTAGAAAGAGCGAACTGGATTGTACCTCATAAGATGTGAAATGTAGACGCCAAAGGCTGGAGCTGCCTGAATATTACTCGACATAAAGGGAACTTACTGGAACGTTGAAGTCACCCCTCTTGTCATACAATCTTGTGGAGAGTGTCTTGTCACTCTGAATCTTGATACATAAATCTAAATATATAACTGATGTCGGCAGTTTTACTGGTCTTTTGTATTTCTAATTTAGGTGGGTAAATCAGTGAAAGGGACTTAGTTATTTGGTCATTAATGAACGATATCAGATCATCTTTATACCTAAAGCACAAGTTAAACTTCTTGACCAGATGCCCTTGTTTTGATTTTGCCAATTCAAGCAGAAATTCAGATTCATATGCATAAAGAAACAGATCAGCAAGACTACTTCTTGAGGAAATGTCTTGTCCCCAAATTTTACATAAATGTTACATCCATGACGAAGTTCAGCACTTCACATATTGTTTTCTCAGTAAACTTTACATGACATTTGCTTTCATATTTGACGACTTGTCCTTAACCTTTTAAGAAAGAGATGTAACTATACTAGCCACAAAAAGCTATCACATATAATGGTTAGTTAAGGCCTAGCACGCATATAAGGCTGCACCGTGGAATGCTTGCTTGGTAACTTGTGACCACTCTTTCATCTCGGGGTACACAGGCTACCAAGGCTCCTAGGATCCATTTACAGGAATAGTATATGGTTGCCATCAGTTAATTTCCGAACAACCTAGAAGGTGGGTGACCTTCACCTTAAAGGGAAGTAACTTGAAAGCTAATCCGATATCTTCTACTCCCAAGGTATGAGAATTACATTCCCAAACGTTACATATTAATTGCATGTGATCCCAAGGTATTTGATTGGCTATGTAAGCAAATATTTTTTACGATTATATTTCCATGATAAAAAAAGACATTTTTAAGCCAACTAGTTGATGAGTAGGGTTTTTTTTAATATTGGCTGGTATTACGCACACCACCAGTAGCTAAAGTGATGATGTAAATCCTGCTGGGTATCAAGCAGGAAGCCAAGGTACTATAAGTCCAAATGATCCCCAGCGAGGTGGCCTACCTTTGGTTACTGGTGGCCTATAGCCCGTGTTTAAAACTATATGCATCATATTGTTATGCTCAAATATGTTTCATAAATTGTTGTTAAATATAGTATGCTCAAATATATTTCACAACTTGTTTTTAACTACAAATCTACATAAATAACTAAATTGTAAATATAATAACTAGTACTCGTCGCCGATGCGACCTTAAATTCTAACTCACTAACTCGCTCCATAATAAAAATTATACCACGTCCACTACCTGACTACTGTTTCCTTATTGGCTGATAATGGAGAGCGTGGTGCATGTGTTGCTTTATTGCGCCGAACGATGTCACCGATTTTGTATCGTTGTCTACGTTTTTTTGTGTTAATGCTTAAATAAGCGGTCTCTCATAGTGCTTCATAAACACATGCTTATTATCTGGTCGGATCTGATCGTACAATGGTGGCTGCTTTTAGCTGAAATTTCTTATGATTATTGAAATGGGTTGTCTCTTTTATTTACATTCAATATATGTTTGCGTTTATGGACTTTAAACGTAAACCCTGGTGAGCATACTTTGCGTAAATTCCTAGTTTGTAAATGTTTTAAACTAAAGGTGTGACTTATCTCATATACCTTTCGTAAAGAAAAGGTGGTTGACACACCTCATTTAATTATCAGTGTGCATTTATGCTGCAGTCAGTTGCATCACAGTAGCCGCTTAAGAATATAGTGTCAAGGAAGTAAACCAGTGGTTAGAAGTAGGACCCAACCACACAGTAACGAGTATGTTATCACTTGCATTTTCAGGAAAAGCATGCACTTAAGACGCAGGTGGCAACGCAAAGAAATTATCTGGTTGATATGGAGGAAACTGTAAGAAAAACAAAAAAAATTCTACTGGAACAGTTGGAAGAAAGGAAAGCCTTGATCACACAACGTAGGTGAATGAATGTGATCGGATTGTCTACATTTTACTCCTCTATCTACACTTTTCTAGCCTCACTATAAATAATCTGTATCTCTGTCGTCCGTCATGAGTCGGTGGTAACACCTTGCATCGTTCCAATATCTTCTCATCGGAAAACACTCCTGGTGGGGGAGGGGGAATAAACTTTGGAATGTGTACGAACATTTGTGACTTTGCAGTTCTCTGGACATTTAATTAGCCTGATAGTAAGCAATTTTGTCACAAATAAGCTTTCAAGTTTGATATTTTGTAGTGTAAAGTGTACCTATTATGTAGCATTAACATTGCATGTTTTGCAGTTTGGAAATACATTTTAGAAGTACATATATTAATTTTCTGATACAATACCACAATTTTTCTCATTACCAATAGAAAGAGCTGGAACAGAACAAGTAACAGATTTATTCCAACCAAGCGGAGAAATAGTGTTATCTTTTTCCGAGTCTGAACACGAAGCACAGATCTTTGAAACTCTTACACAGAATAAAGCCAACATGCTTAAGCTTTTTGCTGAATATGGAATGCGGCTTGATGATATCGAACAAGGTTCCATTCACTTTAAGTTCTCAATTCCGGTGGGTGATGACAAGATCCCAGTTTTCCAAGAAGCCTCAATCAAAACTATCATAGCTGGAATATGCCAGGGAGCATTGAATACTCTTCCCAGTGGAAAAACAGAGGACATACACTTTGACATTGGATTTACACCTCTGGAGCATGTTCATTGTGAGTTCAGCATTATAAATGAATGTTCAAATCTTGAAACTACATATTAGTATTCAGTTCACACACGTCAGAAACACGATAAGTGTAACATGTTTGTAAACTATATTCACAATGGAAAGTTTTGGAACAAACATGTCACCATATGCGAATTTCAATCAGGTTTAATAGGTTCTAGGAGATGTGATATCTAGTACTTTCTTTTGCTATAATTGATATTATGTTCTTTTAGATCACATCGAGGCCAACGCC